>NC_081558.1:148782666-148867761 GCF_022355385.1 Mustela nigripes | reverse complement strand
TAAAGATTTTATTTATTTATTTGACAGAGAGAAATTACAAGTACACTGAGAGGCAGGCAGAGAGAGAGAAGGAAGCAGGCTCCCTGCTGAGCAGAGAGCCCGATGCCGGACTCGATCCCAGGACCCTGAGATCATGACCTAAGCCGAAGGCAGCCGCTTAACCCACTGAGCCACCCAGGCGCCCAAGATTCACATTCTTCATTAGATTCACTAGATTCACCTGTAAAGATCACATTCTTTATTAGATTCATGATTTGCACAGATTTTATCCCATTCTGTGGCTTGTCTTTTCTTTCTCTTAACAGTATGTTTCAAAGATTAGAAATTCCTAATTTTAATGAAGTACAGCTTATCATTTTTTCTTTTGTGGGTCATACTTCTGTTACATTTTCTAAGTACTCCTTGTTCCTAAGGAATACAGGATCAAAAACATTTTCTCCCGTGCTTTCTTCTAGAACATTTATAATTTTGAGTTTTGATTTTAGATACATGAATCATTTTACATTAGCATTTCCATATAGTGTGAGGATAGATCGAGGAATTTGTTTTATGTATATGGATATCTAATTGTTCCAGCCTAATATTTTGAAAGATTACTCTTTCTCCATTGTTATACTTTTGCTCCTTCCTTGAAAATCAATTGACTATATATAGTCAATTGACTATATATGACTCTCATTCTGGATTCTAAGTGTCCATTGATCTACTTGTCTATCTTGACACAAATATTGTGCTGTCGTGATTTTTATATAGTTTTATCATGTCTGTGAATTAAGTGAAATGATCCCTCGATTCTTTTTTCCAAAGGCATTTTGGATATATATTATGTCCTTTGCATTTCCATATGAATTTTAGAATTAGGTCATCAAATTTTAGAGAGAAGTCTGTTAGAATTTTAATTGACATTGCATTTATACAGTTTTGGGAGGACTGTCATCTTAAACAAATTGTATTCATGAACATGTATACGTTTCCATTTACTTAGGTCTTCTTTTATTTTGTCATCAAATATTGGGTCCATGTGAAATTCTTACACATTTAAGTTAGATATATCCAAAACTAATTCATATTTCCTGATGTTATTATAAATACTATTTTAAAATTTCAAATTCCAAATGGTCATTACTAGTATATGGAAATGTTTTTTATACATTGATCTTGTATTCTGAAAGCTTGCTGAATTCATTTACTCTTCTAGACACTTTTTTGAAGACTGCATCAAGTTTTCTGCATATATGATCATGTCATCTGTGAATAGTTTACTTTTGATAGGATTTTAAATAGCACATCCAATTCAGTTGGTTTAATAGATTTATTCAACTACTTCTTCATGAGTAAGCACTGTTATTTTGTCTCTCAAGGAATCTGTTCATTTCATATGTTGCCAAATATATTGGCATAAAGTAGCTCATCGTATTCCTTTATTACTTTTAAATATTTATAACATCTATAATGATTTGGTTTTATTACTTTCTCTATTGTTTTTCTATTTTCTATTTTCATTGATTTCTGCTCTGACCTTCATTATTTC
Source organism: Mustela nigripes (assembly GCF_022355385.1). Classification (NCBI taxonomy): domain Eukaryota; kingdom Metazoa; phylum Chordata; class Mammalia; order Carnivora; family Mustelidae; genus Mustela; species Mustela nigripes. Next base: position 148,866,230 of record NC_081558.1, on the reverse strand, counting down.
CTCTCTTATGCTTGCTGTCTGTTTATGCTCTCTTCTTTTTCTAGAGGAAGGTATATAGTGAGGTCATTGCTTTGAGACCTTTCTTTTCCTCTAATGTAGGCATTTCATGCAATAAATTTTCCTCTAATCACTGCTTAAGATGAATCCTACAAATCTTGATATGTTGTCTTTTCATTTTCCTTTAGTTTAAAATACTTTCATATTTCCTTTTTGATTTATTCTTTGACCCATGCATTCTTTTGAAGTATGTTATTCAGTTTCCAAATATTTAGAGTTCCCAGATGAATTTGTTACTCTTTTCTTATTTTTAATTTTGGTCAGAAAATAGAATTATTAAAGATTTATTGAGACTTCTTTTGTGGACCAGCATATGCTCTATCTTGGTTTATGTTCTGTTTCTCTTAAAAAAAAAAAAAAGTGCCATGCCATTGTTAGAGGGAGTGTTCTCTAAAGGTAAATGAGGTCAAGGTGGTTGATAGTTTCACGTGTTCTGTTGCTGCTTCTCTTACTCATGTGGCTCCTATGGGACTCCCAGGATCCCTTGAGCTCCAGCTCCCTGTGGGATGAGTGGTCAAGGCAGCGGCATCTGTGGCCTGACTGTGCCATTCTCCAGTTTCTTCTGAAGTTCAGCGCCCGGAAGCCACAAAGCTCATTCTGTGGGCTCCGTCAGAACCCTGTTTGCCCTCGGGAAACCGCAGGTTTCAACAACCTAGACCAGGCTCTCTGCTGGTCTGAAGAGAACTTTTCCTGAGTGAAGGGAACAGCTCACCTCCAGGAGAGGCTGGCTGTTTGGGTCAGGAATAGCCAGCAATTGCCTGAGGCGAGTAATGAGGAAGGAGACTCTGGGAACTGGCAGCAGTGGCCTCCCTACTGCAAGAGGAACAACCTGAGGGCCCTGAGGATATGGGTGAGCACCTCTTATTTTATTAATTATTGATAGAGTGGTGTTGAAACCCTAGACTGTAAATGTGAATTTGTTTCTCTCTCTTTGCACTTCTATCAGTTTTTTCTTCATCTATATTGAAGCTCCATATTGGCCACATAAATATTTAGGATTATTGTGCCTCTTAAGTGGACCTCTTTATTATTGTGAAATGATCTTCTTTATTCTTGGTAATATCTTATGCTCTAAAATCCACTTTGTTGTTAATGTACTAAACCGCTTTTGAAAATTTTGAGTAGTGTTAACAGGATGTTGGGGGTCTGGGTTCCTCACAGGTTCTTGAGAGTTCTCCACAGAAATGAAGCAGTAAATAACAGAAACTATATAGGTAAGGGTGTGTATGTATAAACATATACATATAAATAAAACCTTATTGGTAGTAATAATAGTATATATATTTTTAGAAAAGGTATTATAAGAAATGGTCTCATACAAGTGGCAGTACCTACAGGGTGAGTCAGCAAGCTTGGAGAGCAAGGAAAGCCCGCTGGCATTGTCCAGTTAGAGTCTGGAGGCCTGAGAGCCAGGGGGACTGATGGTGCAGTCCCTGTCCAAAGGCTGACAGACTCTGTACCCAAGAAGAGCCAGTGTTTCAGTTCGAGTCCCAAGACAGGACAAAGCTTATGCCTCAGTTCAAAAGGAGTCAGGCAGAAGAATTCTCTCTTAGAAAGGGTCAGCTTTATTGTTCTCTTCAGGCTGATGGGATGAAAGCCACTCACATTACGAATAGGCTATTTATATTTAATGTATTTATTGATGTGGTTTGGTTTAAATCTATATTCCTGCTATTTGTTTTTGATTTGTCTCAGCTTTTGTTTTTTTCCCTATTCCTGTTTTCTTTTGGATCAGTTAACTATATCTTATGATGCCATTCACCACCACCCACTTTGTTGGCTTATGTTAGGGTTTGTTTTAGTTTTATAGCACTCCTCTTTAACTTTGAAGTCTGCCTTCAAATGGTAGGGTTTTTTTTTTGTTGTTGCTCGTTTTATTTTATTATTATTATTATTTTTGCCTTCAAGTGAAAGTATACCACTCCATGAGTAGTATGAGATCCATACAATAGGATAATTGCATTTTCTCCTTCCAGGCTGTGCACTATTATTGTCATACATTTTGCTTCTACATTTATAATGAATCACGCAGTGCATTTTTTTTTTATTTAAACAATTATATTTCAAGAGACCAAAATAAAAAAAAGACTTTTATGTTTATCCATGTAGTTACTAATTCACTTTTGTGTGTGTGTGTGTAGATACAGATTTTCATTTGGTATTTCCTTCTTACTGAAGGACATCCTTTAACATTTTTTATAGTGTGAATTTTCTGGTAATGAATTCTTTTAGTTTTAATATATCTGAAAAAGTCTTTATTTCACCTTTGTTTTTGAGAAAAGCATTTTACTGTTCCTGTAATCTAGGTTGGCAGTTTTCCTGCTCTTTCAGTACTTCCAAGAGGTGGCTTTACTGTCTTCTGGTTTGGATTATTTCCAATCAAAAGACTCCTGTCATTCTAATCCTTTTTCTTTATATATAGTGTGTTCTCCCCGCCCCCGGCTTCTTTTAAGGTTTCCTTTTTATCACTGACTTTAAGTAATTTGATTATAATTTACTGTGGTATAGGTTTCTTTTTGCTTCTTGTGCCTGAGGTTTGTTGAACTTCTTGGGTTTGGGTTTGTGAGTTTATAATTTTGTTTTTGTTTTTGTTTTTAATTTAAATTCAGTTAGCCAACATTTAGTACATCATTAGTTTCTGGTGCAGTGTTCAGTGATTCATCAGTTGTGTATAACACCCTGTGGTCATGAAGTCATTTGCCCTCCTTAATGCCCGTCACCCAATTACCCCATCTCTGCACCCACCTCCCCTTCTGCAACCCTCAGTTTGTTTTCCAGAGTCCAGACAGAATCTCTCATGGTTTGTCTCCCTCTACGATTTCTTCCCATTCCATTTTCCCTCCTCTCCTCTTTGATTCTCTGCACTATTCCTTATATCCTACATATGAGTGAAACCGTATGATAATTATCTTTCTTTGACTTATTCCACTTAACATAATCCCCTCAAGTTCCATCCACATGGATGTAAATGGTAAGTATTCATCCTTTTTGGCATCTGAGTAATATTCCATTGTGTACATTTACATATACATATACACATCTTTATCCCTTTTTCTGTCGATGGACATCTCAGCTCTTTCCATAGTTTGGCTATTATGGACATTGCTGCTATGAACATTGGAGTACAGGTGACCCTTCAGATCATTACATCTGTATTTTGGGGGTAAGTACCTATGGTACAATAGCTGGGTGTTAGGGTAGCTTTATTTTCAACTTTTTGAGGAACCTGTTTTCCAAAGTGGCTGCACCAGCTTGCATTCCCACCAACAGTGTAAGAGGGTTCCCCTTTCTCCACATCCTTGACATTTGTTGTTTCCTGACTTGTTAATTTTAGCCATTCTGACTGAGGTGAGGTGGTATCTCATTGTGGTTTTGATTTGTATTTCTCTGATGGCAAGTGATTTGGAGCAGTTTTTCATGTATCTGTTGGACATTTGTTTGTCATCTTTGGAGAAATGTCTGTTCATGACTTCTGCCCATTTCTTTACTAGATTTTTTTTGTTTTTTTGAGTATTGAGTTTGATAAGTTCTTTATAGATCTTGGATGCCAGGCCTTTATCTGATATGTCATTTGCAAATATCTTCTCTCATTCTGTCAGTTTCCTTTAGTTTTGTTGACAGTTTCCTTTGCTGTGCAAAAGCTTTTTATCTTGATGAAGTCCCAGTAGTTCATTTTAGTTTTTGTTTCCCTTGTCTTTGGAGATGTGTCTTGCAAGAGGTTGCTGTGGCCAAAGTTGAGGAGGTTGCTGCCTGTGTTCTCCTCTAGAATTTTGATGGATTCCTGTCTTGTATTTAGGTCTTTCATCCATTTTGTGTTTATTTTTGTGTATGGTGTAAAAAAAAATGGTTTAGTTTCACTCTTCTGCACATGGCTGTCCAATTTTCTCAATACCATTTGTTGAAGAGACTTTCTTTTTTCCCTTGGATATTCTTTTCTACTTTGTTGAAAATTAGTTGACCATAGAGTTGAGGGTCCATTCTGGGCTCTCTGTTCTGTTCCATTGATCTTTGTGTCTGTTTTTGTGCCAGTACCATACCATCTTAATGATGACAGCTTTGTAATAGAGCTTAAAGTCCGGAATTGTGATGCCACCAGCTTTGGTTTTCTTTTTCAACACCCCACTACATATTTGGAGTCTTTTCTCATTCCATACAGATTTTAGGATTGTTTGTTCTGAGTTTATAGTTTTAATTAAGTTTGGAAAATTTGCCTACATTTTCTTCAAATATTTTTTTCTCTCCTCTTCCTTTTGAGTACTTCCCAATACACAAACCTTAGAACCGTGTAAGTTGTCTCCCAGTTCATGTAAACAGTTTTCTTTTTCCTTTGTGGTCTTCATACTTAATAGTTTCCACTGTTTATATTTTAAGTTTAGCTATCTTATTTTCTACTATGTCCTTAATGCTATCCTCGGTATTTTCATCTCTAATATTTTAGTTTTTATTTCTAGAATTTATTTATTTATTATTTTTTTAAAAAGATTTTATTTATTTATTTGACAGAGAGAGATCACAAGTAGGCAGAGAGAGAGAGGAGGAAACAGGCTCCCTGCTGAGCAGAGAGGCCGATGCGGGACTCAATCTTGGGACCCTGAGATCATGACCTGAGCCAAAGGCAGAGGCTTAACCCACTGAGCCACCCAGGCACCCCTATTTCTAGAATTTAAATTGTGGGTGTATAAAATCTTCCATGCCTTTACTTAACATTTAAATCCTTCCCCTAGCTACTTAAACACACGAAATCCATTTATAATTTTTATGTCCTTGTTGACTAATTCTATTATTTGTACTGTTTCTGAGTCCGTTTCAATTGATTAAATTTCTCCTCATTATGCATCGTATTTTTCTGCTTCTTTGGATGGAAAATTTTAATTACATGTCAGATATTCATTGTGAATTTTATCTTATTGGTTGGTGGATAATTTTGCAGTCTTATGAATATTTCTCAGTTTTTAACTAGGCGATATTTTAGTTACTTAAACAGTTTTCGGACCTTGTTTTTAAGCTTTGCTAGGTAAGGGGAATTGTGTTGCCTTGGGTAAATTTTCCCCACTATTGATGCAAAACCTTTCTGAGTTCTCCATGAACTTTGATTCTTATGAATTATGAGGTCTTCGACTCTGATTGATGGGAACAGGAACTATTCAAGAACATGTGTGTACTGTGGGTCTTGTGCTTATTAATTCTTTCAGGTGTATCCTTCTTTAGCTTCAATAGTTTCCTCAAACACATGTGTTAATGGATATTAAGCTGCAGAGTTCTGCAGATCTATGAGAAAGCTTGTGTAGCTTTCTCCTTTTAAGTATTCTGCTTTTTAAAGGACCCTCAACTTTGGCTTTCTTAAGCTTTCTAAGCTCCTTGGGAAGTTTGAGGCTGCTCAGCCTAGGTTCCTCTCCCTTGTGTCTGAGTTTAGAAACCTAACAAGCATGAATAAGGGGTGAGTGTAGGGCTCATCTCATTTGTTTCCCATCAGTTAGGGATCATTGTCCTTTGTTGCCTGATGTTCAGTATCTTAAACTTTTATAGAATATTTTTTACCATATTTTTAGTTGTTTTAGGTGTTTGGGTAAAGCTGGTCCCTGTTACCGCCTTTTATCCAGGTGTGGGATTAGTAGATTTTAACTACAGAACAGCACATTTGGATTCACTCAATGTAGACAGCCTGTCCACCTAGCATATAGAGTAGTTTGTACGGGGTGACAGTGGCACTGGACAGAATAGGAATGTGTGGTATGTGTACTTACTTCTCTCTTCCAGGGTATTTAGCATGATAAATTGATCTGGAAGTAGAAATGACTAATAGGACTTCTAAACTGATTAAACAAATGTGATGAAATGAGATCCTTAGATTATTATGCTGTTAGGTGAAACATATTTAAAACAAGAATAACAATGAAAGCTTATCAGCTCTCTATATAGATAAAGACAGATTTAGGTATCAACAATGTCAGGGGTCTGAAAATATTTCCCAATATCACATTTCAGGAGTTGTGAAAATCCTTAGCTTGGAGAGCTTGAGAATTTCATCTGTTTTGATTTAGGGTGACTTTTTTTGCTTATTGAATTATTCAGTTTCTGCTGATCATTTCTGTATGACTATGACTCAGGATTCTCATCTTATGCTAAGCCTCACTGGAATTGTTGGCCCTTTGCATTAGGATACTTCTTAATAATTCATGGGAATTCCCATGATATATGTACATTCTGTGTGTGCTCTCAAAGCGCAGTATACAAATTCTGTCCTAAAGCTTAAAGAAGTTTATTTTACTACAACATTCTAAAATCTTCCAGCTGAAATCTGGAGAATCACTTTTTCTGTTTATACAGTCATGCAGTATTATATTCTGATGAATGAGTGGAGCCTGGAGATGCTCCCCAATACTGGCAGACAAGGAGAACTCTTAGTCTGCATACCCTCATTATCAAGGTTGAACTCACTAATACTACCTTTACCTGATGGCAAGGAGTTTTGTGATGTAAATCTTTCTCTATTGTATGTCTTACCTTTCCCCTTTAATTTAATGATGTCTGGCCTGGCACTGAATACTCTTGGTAGCTAAATGAAATATTCCACCTTGTGAATGTCAGTTTTTATGAGGTTTCAGATATCTGATGTCTAATAAGCTCAGGAAGCTTTTACTTAATAATCTGGGTGCCTTTGAGGCAAATATGACAAATAAATGGTGGTATTTTCATATAGTCCAGTTTGAAAATCTTCAAACTTTGCCTTTGCTTTTACATCTATGCATATTTACATTTACATTTTTAAGATGAAAATTATACAAGAGAAAATATAACAAAGACTGGCATGTACTGATAATTTGCAGGCTAGTGGTTTAAAATACTTCTTTTTTTAAAATTCCTCATTTCCTGATATATTTTATGTCACTATTGTAAGAGAAGGCAAGTAAGTATAATCTGGTCATCTATTGATGAATGTGGTTTTATTTTGACAAAGGCTAATTGAAAATAATAAGACTGAAAACATTAGAGAAATATTCAGGTTAAATTCAGTTTTACTAAAGATGGTTACTGCTCTCAAGGTGTATGCTATGTGGGTGTTAAACGCATAGATGAATTGTAGAGTAAGAACTGTTATGTTCATGACCTGTATAAAATAGTATATGTGATTGCAAGATACTGAACTGTGAGGTGAGTCAACCATAGTTTCCTTGGAAACAATGATGAATAAAATAACTCCTTGCGCTGAATTAAACTGAGGTAATATAGCTAATGAATTATCTTCCACCCACATTTCCCTCTTTCTTCTAGGTCCTTCCAGTATGTTGTCTCCTGAGTTGTCAATCTTCTCTACAGATTCTTACAAATAGGTTTAATGACAGGATTTCAAATTGTAGAGTAGACATCTCTTAATTCTTTGTTATCAGCTTTGTTGATTTCATAACTGATTGCTCTCTCCAATTTGTTTGTTTTTTTGATATTGTAGATATGTAGGTTTTCTTTTCTATTAAAAATTTATCAGTATTATGGTGCATGGGTGGCTCAGTGGGTTAAAGCCTCTGCCTTTGCCTTGGGTCATAATCCCAGGGTCCTGGGATCAAGCCCCACATTGGGCTCTCTGCTTAGCAGGGAGCCTGCTTCTCTGCCCCCCCCCCCCCCCCCCCCCGCCCCTCTACCTACTTGTGATCTCTGTCTGTCAAATAAATAAAATCTTTAAAAAAAAAAAAAAAAGCAGGGTAGGATCCCAAGACTGATTCATTAATCACCTACTCAGTCTACCTCAGCTAGACTGTTGGCTAAAATGAAGGCATACTTATGAAGTACCTTGAAAGCTATGACCAGACATGAAAATAATTGTATGGAAAAGGTAACACAGTAAAATAGTAAATCATTTCATAAGTTTGCTATATAAAAATGAACACAAATAAATGAATTAAAGGATATTTATTATGTGCTCACTTTGTACACATTTTAAATCTATATGAAGTACAGAGTATTATTATCCTCCTTTTGCAGATAAAGACACTGAGGTACAGAAAATTTAAATAACTTACCTAAAGTGACATAGCTCTTAGTGGCAAAGCTGATAAAAACCCAGCTTTTCTAGCTTTAGAATTTACATTCTTAACCATTATGTTGTTGTTATCAGATGACTGATAAGACTTGGCAACAAAGTGAGGCTCAGAAGTTAAAATACTATGTTCTGTAGAAAAGAATGGTATACACTGGTTAATTTTAATTTTCTCAGAGTCTTAGCCATTCCCTACCTGTTGTGTGTGTTTTCATATATGACTGTGTCAAAATTCTTTCCTTCCCACATTCTGAATCATCAGGATCCAGAGGAAAAAATAATTCTGTATATTTAAAACATGAGAAATTTACAAATGTATTATTTCAACAAAAAGAGTTGACATGCTAACAGAGAATAGGGAGATAGCCCACTGGGAACAGTAGGAGGCTCCAGCAACCCCTAAGCTAGAGGGAAAAAGGGAAGAAAAGACAAGAAAGAGCAGAGCCCAGGGACCTCTGCACAAGCATTAGGAACTGGAAGCCTGGAGGCCTATCTAGTGGAGGCTGGATACACTGAGGGGACCAGCTGCTGTAGAAGAACCCATCCAGCCAGGGAAGGAGGGTTTAAACACTCTGGCTTTACATACCTCTTCCCTGCCTGCTGCCCTCTGCTTTCTTTCCAAAAATTTCCATCGGCTAATGTCTGCAGCAAGCCAGCTGTTTTAGGAATCTGGGAAAGTTAGCTCGCAGGCATCAGCTTCCCCCAAATTAGAGTTCAGAGCAGGATGAGGAAAGAGATGGTCTGAGCACAGCAGTCTTAGGACATGCACATCTCCCTTCTGTTTTATGTTTTCTTTTGCCTTCATATTCCATTTTGACTGTGTTGGCTTCATCTGATAATAAATTATGATGACAGTTTTATACTGTTTAATGATAGCGCTTTGCTTTTTTCTTCTACTGACAAGTTAAGGTAGACTTGGCTGCTGTCAACTTTGAAGAATTTGCCCTTTCTCTAGAATCCTTCAATCCTAGGGATGAGTATGATCCCTGACACATAGGAATTATTCTTAAAAAAAAAAAAAATTGATCCCAGAGAGGTTCCTTAAAGAGTTTATAGTCTATGTGTAATGAATATGGTGAACAACCCCGCTCTTTCGGGGTACAAACATGGATTAGTTTTATTTTTCCTATAACTGTCACTAACTGTGCCCAGTTAATAGAATTCTTTTCTCTTTGGAGGATCTGGCTCCGTTTATTTTATGTCTCATTCCAGAGTTCTTTCAGGTTATAAACATTAATCTATTCATTTCCCCCCAACTCTTGAAAATGTTCCAATCCATAGATCGTATATAGAATATAAAGTACATGATATATTTATTTGTCCTCTAAGTCAGGTATGAGTAAGACTCTGATTATGGTTCATTGCAATTGGTTGCATATTTGTGTCTACCCAAAATTCATGTTGAAATCCTAACTCCCAATGTAATGGTATTTGGAAGGGGGACCTTTGGGAAGTAATTAGATAATGACAGTGGAACCCTCATGAATGGGATTGTGCCCTTATAATAGGGTCCTCAGAGTGCTTCCTCATCCCTTATGCCATACGAGGATTAAAATGAGAAGTTGGCCATCTACCACCTGGAGGAGGGCTCTCACCAGACCCCGGATCTATTGGTGCTTTGACTCTGGACTTCCTAGTCTCCAGAACTGTGAGGAATAAATGTATATTGTTTAAACCACTTAGTCTGTGGTATTCTATCATAGTAGCCCAAACTGACTAAGACCTCCATTATGGGACAAAATTCCTGCTTCATCTGTGGACCTATTCAACTAGAAAACAAGTTATCTGCTTCCAGAGTACAATGATGAGATAGGTTTAAGATAGACATTCCAATTTTGAAAGGGAAAAAAATGGAAAGAATAAAAAGGGTTGTTGGTCTAAAGCAAGTTAATAACCTGGAAGGATAAATTCCATTAGGTTTTAGGGTCTGAGAGTAATTCTATATTGCTGATGCTCTGTCCTCTAAATCCATAGGGTTGTATCCCTCTACCCCACTCCCATCTGTGATTTCAACTCCACTCTCTCTTGCCCCTGCATCTCTGACTCCACTCTTGGAGTCATTGTTCCTTCATTTTGTCCATCTCTCTCTTATTTGCTTTTATGGCTGAGCAGTATTTCATTGTGCAGATGGAGTATAGTTTATTTAATCAGTCTCGTATGGATGGACATTTGGATTGCTTCCAACATTTTGCTATTACAAATAATGCTAGAGTGAATAAACTGGTATGTAAGGTATTTAATATTTATTGAGGTATATTTTTAGGGTAATTTCCTAGAAGTGTGGACTGAGTCTAGGGACAAATGCATAGATAGACATTTTAGATATTGCCAAATTTTCTTCTATGGAAAGTGATACCATTCTTCACTTCTACCAGCAATGTGTGAGAGTGCCCTTTTTTTTCTATGTCCTTCCTAATGACTATATTGTTTAGCTTTTATACTTTTGCCAATCTGATAGGTATAAATAAAATTCTAATTTTATGACTTGAGGGTCCATTTTTTATTTTTTTTAAATATTTTTTATTATATTAGCTCTTTAGATATTAAATATTAGCATTTTCAAAAATACTGGTAATATTTAATATAATATTTCCATTTTAACTTCAATCCCAGTGCTTCTCCATACCCTCAACCACTCCAAGAGGATTATACCAGAGGTGTTGGTGGCTTATGGTAAGATGGAGGGTATGTTTTGCTCCCTCACATCCAACCTTCTTCACTTCCTCCCATGAAGGTAGGGTGGGAAACAGTGAGAGGAAAACAGTTGTTACATCCTCTGTAACAACTCCTGGTAAGATGGATTCTCCCTTCCATGTTACTTGTTACATATTCTCAATATGACAGTGACTGACAGCTCTTCGGTTCTGTGAGATCAATATCCAAATACTGGCTTTTATTGGGGTACACTGCATTTCTTCCAAAGACCCTATGAAGGTCTCTTCTAGGACATCCTCTGCCTCCATAGTAGGATATGAGGGTCTGGCTCATCCCTTTTTCAGTTTCCTTTCCTTTCCACGTGTTGGGTGTGCACCTTTATAGGCTCTTCCTCACGGGATCCTTTTGTTTATTGGTCAGTCCTCTCGAGCTAGAACCTGGTAGGGTGATTTGCATTTGACCACTCTACACTGGGTTCATGGACATTCATATATTCTTAGCAAACAACATGGGTGAGATGCACGGTCTACCCCTTCCTTAACTCCTCAACACTTACTCTCTCAGCTATAGTATCTCCTTCCTGTTCCTGTCCCTAAGCACCAGCAATTTCAGGAACTCTGTTAGTTTAGATGCTATGTAACTTTTAAACCAAAGACAGTTGCTATTTTCTGAGATTCTGATGGGAGGCCATATGGTCTATCCTCCAATCTTGTAGGTCAAGTCGAAAGTCCTTCCTTCTCCATGTTAGTCATTGGGAAAACTTAGGAAGAAAAAGTTGCTACTCTTCAAAGTTTACTTACTCTCTTGCTCTGCAAAGGACCAGAAGGATGGCATTGTGGTGGCTGAAACAGCGTCCTAATGTAAGCCCTGATCAGAAGTGGCTGACTATAGTAGGTAGAGGGTATTTAAAGTTAGAATGTGTGTGCAGAGCATGTTTTTGTTTTTTCTCAGTAGTAGACTTTAATAGTCAATTCTAGAAAATCAAGAAAAACCTTACTTAATCTTTCAATGTGATTGAATTACATAGGTCTTTATAAACTAGAAAAGAGACTCCCTAAAATGATGATATAAAATCTTATCACTATTTAAAGATTTTCAAAACTCCATAATGTAGTAATTGTCCTTGAAGTAATCTCCTAAATTCTTTGGATACAAAGATTTGATGGAAATCAATCAACCAGACAGTAAATGAGTTTTTTAGGATTTTCATTTGAAGTCTATAAATTATAAGTTAGATTGGAATATAGAAAATATGCGATATACCTTATTTTTGTTTTTCTTCACTAGTATCCTACTGTTCAAATAACCATTCATTATCAGTACATATTTCTAATTAATATTCTTGATAAACCCATAGTTGATGTTACTGACTGCATTCTGTCCAACCTTACCTGTGTAGGTATCATATTTATGTTGTACTTGAAGATTCCCCTGCCAGAAGAAAATAAAATGGGGCTGCATTCAATTCTTCACTTTATTTTAAACATTGTTATTATGGAAAAAAGTGAAGAAAATAGCTGTTAAACAATCATGTCAAACATGGCTACATAGTGACAGCAATAAGATTTTATTTGTGATTCTTTTTTTCATGAATGAAACATAGACTCCACAACAAACAGGAGAGGGAAGTGGCCACACATGCCTTTAAAATATTTTTTCTAACTCACATGTAATATCTCATTCATATTTGGGTTGGAACAAACTTGTTCTTCCTTATCCAATTAAAAGCAGCTTGTGTGTCAGCCCAGCCAAGAGCTGAAGCCAACTCTCAGTGCCACTGTGGGTAAGTCTTCTGGTACGAACACTGTGGTTGTATATAAATGGATCACCAAGAAACACTAGTTGCTTGGTTCTCTCTGGAATCTCTCTGTCTTCAATGCCAGGCCACCAAAGTGCTCCCTTAGAGAGCTTTGCCTTTTTCTTTTTCAACTCCCACCCAGGACACTTTGAAAGACCACCCAGTCCTAACTTTGTTATTGAAGCATGACAGCAAAAGGAGATCCTTACAAGAACTGGGGTTAATGAACTCTGGAGAGATAGGTCCTTAAAGTTTGGAGAGCAGGATTAATACTTTTTAGGAAACCCACCAAAGAGATTGAACAATCGCTGACACTAAGTTCAAAGGAGTCACAATATTTGCTCATTAAATATTTATTGTTTATTTGAGCCTTTAGGTTTATCTTGGGAAGCCTATTTAAATTTCAGGAATTCAGATTATTTGGAAGCATGAGGACTTAATATATTTTTTTTCTAAAATTTCAAAGTTGTTTTTATGGTTAATTCTTTAATTCTTCAGCTCAAAAAAGAACCATAATTTTCAGTAAAATTACCTTAAGATAAATCTAAGTATCCCCTAACATAATTATGGGGCTTTGTGGAGTTACTACCTCTTTCTTCTACTACTTTTGAGCTAATTCACAGTATATACATCTATTTTAGCTATCTCTATCTCCACTTTCCTCTCTACTGATCTACTTGTCAAATAGAAACTTAGAAAAATACTAGATGTATCATTGGTAAAGCCAAATGGTGGAATGAGCTTGAATTTGAGAACAAATGGGCTTCCTAGTCTACCTTCTCTTTGAATTGAACTTACTCAGTCCCAGGTAGAATAACTGGACAACCATAGGCTTCCTCTGCAAGGGAAGAGTAAATCCTGAGGGCTACCATAAGACAGAAGAGAAGCTGAAGTGAGCAGTTCCAGTAACAGAGCATCAGTGGGGAAGAGAACCATGGCTCCTGAAAACAGATACCTGTAACCCAATAATCTGTTCTTCTCAGTGTAAGAAAGCATCCTACACAATCTCAATGTGACACAGGGCATGCCACCCACCGGGGCGGGGGGTGAATTTTGTTTTCCTTCTTTATTGTGGAGTTTTCACTGGCAGTGTTCCCAACCAAAGGCAATGTGTGCCAGCCTATCCCTCGCCCCCAGGCATGGCTAATGCAATATTAGCAGAAAGGATATATGCCAATTCTGGACCATGTTGTGCCTTCTTCACCAGCTCCTTCATTTTTAAGACTCTAACAAATGGTGGAACCACACTTGGAAGGAGTCTAAGTCCTTAAATCAATAGATGTAGAACAGTGGCCTTCCAGCTAGGACCAATGGCATTTAACTGTATATGAGTGCAGTAGAAAAATCTATTGTTCTTTGTCACTGAAAGTTGAAGGTTTGTTACAATATCTAGCATTATCTTCCATTTATACAATCAGGATAGTAAGAACAGGTACGAAATGCTAAGGGTTCCTTCCTAATACCTCTAACAACCTAAAAGTTCTTAAAGAGGCTAAAGCAGATATTAGAGGAAAGATTATAGTCCCCTTATAATAAGTCCCCAAATGCCAAAGGGACTAAGTTACTTTAGCTGTTAAAGTTTAGCCCCTTGGATGCCCGGAGGACAAATAAGCAGGTTGCCATATAAGTCATCTTGGTAGTTGTCTCTGAGGAGTAGTTTAAAGGACTCCTAGCAGTTCTAAGAGCACTATGAAGGCTTCTCAGGATAATGCACTAGGATGAGTTGAAAAGTAAGACATCTTTCCAAGGAATGATTAAGATACTTGAGTCCTAGGCTGTAGCTTTTATCATTTGTTTTTATAAGCTGGTAAAGCATATATTACATACAGACCTATTGAAGGGATGGCTTTGAAGTAGTAAACACTAGAATTGGAGGAGTTTTTGGTTTTGTTTTTCCTTGATATGATCTAGATACTGGTAATCCTTTTAGATTCCTTGCTTCACTGATTTCATTATGAATGAAATACTTGAAACAGTGTCATAATTGTCCTAGATATTATAAAAATATAAAGTTTTTAGATAAGCAGGTGAGATGATTGGTTCAGAGGACCTTGGCTTCTGAGTTGTATAAGAGTTTCAAGAAACACCAAAAAGAAGGAGAACATTTATTTTCAACCTACTTTTAGTCATTAATTCATTCATTTATTAACTAACAAGTGAATACTCCTATGCCAAGGGCCTCTTCTAAGCACTGAGATTACTGGAGAAAAAAGATAAAAATCTCTACTCTAACAGAGGTGTGTTCTAATGGGGGAAAAAGAAAATATATACATTTCAGCGTAAATCAGAAAATTATTAACCATGTGGTTAATTTATAGAATATCTTGATTTATGTCACAGAGACAACTGTTCTATTTAAAAATGCAAACTCATGGAGATTGTACAATGCTGGGCAGCCTGTTTTTAATGCCAGAACTTTAAGTGTCTTTTATGGAGAGGAAATTAGAGCTGGTACACTTTCTTTTTTTTTCCCCTCTTTTTTGTAATGGGCTCTGAAATTCTTGCTTGAAGAAGTAGTTATCTAGCAATAGCAAATGATTTCTTTATCATGTCGTCTTTTGAAATGTAAATGAAAAAAATGAAGGTCTCTCTGCTAAGAAGTCCAGGGATGACTCATTATATTCTCTTGAATCGCTTTTATACCTAAGAAGTTTTCAGGATACTTATCTGACATCCATCACTAATGAAGAGGAGTGACAATTTTCAGTCTCTTTTTGCTGCTCTCTAGCTGTGTGACCTTGGAAAAGTTACTGAAACTCTCTGAGTCATTTCCTTATCTGAAATATAGAATGAATAATACCCAGCTCCCTGGGTTATTGTGAGGATTAAATGAAATCATATAAGTAAATTTCCTGACTTAACACTCCCTCAGGAAATGGTAGCTTCTATCATTATTACTACTAATTTTATTATTATACTTACTTCACATTTTAAAAGCAAGGTGAGTCATGCATGAAGTCCTCTTGATTCTTTGTTTTTTTAAATCATGAATTAATGTCCCTGTTACCAATTCACGGTCTAATGCTGAATGAAGAACAACAAATTTTCACCAAATGACAAATCAACTCACTGGTTGGTTTGAAACAGAGTTTCTGAATGTCTCACTAAACCTCCACTTGGAGGAAAAAAGAATACTCTTTACTAAGTCCTGTTGCACTTGAGACTTCAAATGGAGATGATCTTCATATAAGACCACCAAACCAGCAACATTACAATCACTTGGTGCCATTTACAATTCATTAGAACCTGTAATTGGACCAACTGTCTCTCAGTCTGGTTATCTGTGGTATAGACACTTCCAAGAAATTATGCCATGCTCACCCAAATTTTTAAACAAATCAACAAAAAATAATAAAAACAAGTCCTATCAGATGTGATTGTATTTCTGTTGCTCTCAATCTTTGTGGATATTCTGATTTGATAGAAGTATGCTCCTTTAAAAAATACAATAGGAAATATGAACAGAAAATGATAGCATTGATTTTTGTAACTTTCTGCTTCTAAGGATCAGGGATTTTTTTTTTTTTTTTAACTTTTTTCTCCCTCTTTCTTTTCTGGTGTCTTCCAGAAGACTTGAGATCTTATCAACTGTAGACTCATAGCATGTGGAAGCTAGAAAGGGTTTTAGGAGTCCTATGTTCTAATTTTCTTGTTTCAAAAATAAGAAATCTGAGGTTCAGGACAGTAAAGAGACTTTTTGTAAGTTCATAAAGTATGTGACAAAGGGCCATGTAGTACAAATGGATGGCAAAATCTTCAAGAGTACATTTTGCAGCATCATATTCTTTGTATCATCATAGGTCATAACAGTTTTTTTTTTTTACGATTTTATTTATTTATTTGACACAGAGAGATCACAGGTAGGCAGAAAGGCAGGCAGAGAAAGAGAGAGGAGGAAGCAGGCTCCCAGCGCAGAGAGCCCTATGTGGGGCTTGATCTCAGGACCCTGGGATCATGACCTGAGCCAAAGGCAGAGGCTTAACCCACTGAGCCACACAGGCACCCCAGGTCATAACAGTTTTAATAGTTAACATTTATTATTGATTATTCATTATTTTCTAGGCATTTTGCCAGGTGAATTATAGGCATTGTCCTATTTATACTTTCTGAACATCCTTGTCTCTTTTATTCACCATGGTATCTCTAGCACTTAGGAGAGTTCCTACAACAGTAAGTGCTAAATAAATATTTGCTGAAAATAGGAAAAAAGTGAAGGAACAACCTTAAGAATGGGGGACTATCGTATTCCCATTTTCCAGATGACACAGAGGCTTAAAAAATGATTTACATGTGTTCATACAGGTAATGTTGGGCACTGTGGAATCCGTTCAGGTGTGACTCCAAAATCCTAGTTTGTATCACTTTGAAGGGCTGCCCCTGGGTGTGTGGCCTACGGGCTAGGACCTGCGAATAATATGCATTATGGACATTGCCATGTACGTTCTTGGATTTAATTTCTTAGGACACTTAGGATTCAGTGAGTTCTTCTGGCTTTCTCAAGTGAAATATGATGTGAGAAATGGAATGACCTCACAAACAGGTGGCAAAACAGTTGATTTGAAATATTGTGTTCTGCATAAAAACATTCCAGGGGAGCATTTGACCCATTAATCTATTTGATTTGAAAAGAATGGTAAAAGCAAGGATTTGTTTTATACCTCCGGGAGAATTAGGCAGTTGGGAAAAATATATTTTATAAAGTTCAAGTCCCTGACATAATCAGACTCCAGAAAGCTCAGCCAGTTTTACAAATATTCCAAGCTGACCTTTTTCTTGTCTTATGAGCATGCAGTGTTCATTTCTACCTGCCCCTAGGTTCTATTTTTTTTTTTTTTTTTAAACAGGGGTTGTCTCCTGACTCCTTACCACTTTTTCCATTTCCATGTTTTATAAGGGTCTGTTCAGTTACTCCTTCCTTCACAAAGCCCTTTCTGAAATGCCTTCAACCACAGACTCTCTCCCTGGAGCAATGGTAGCACTAACTATTGCCCATTTTTCACATTTGATTATAAGCCTTTGCAGGCTTGGGGGTCATTCTGTACAAATGGATGGCAAAGTCTTCAAGGTTATGGCATTGTATACTTTGTATCATCATAGCTTAGTCCCTATGTATGGTAATGGCTCTTCTGATGCCTGTTGAAAGAAAATCCAGGAACAATAGATAAAAAAAGATTCTACCACTGTTACAAGAAATATTTTTTTCTGCCTGATTTTCTTTTATAAATTATAAATCTTTAGCATGACAAGTTTTGAAATGTAGTCTTGAACCTTATAAAAAGAACACACAAATGAATTGAATTGTTTTCCCCCTCTTTATCTTTACTATTGGGTGAGATATTTATGTGGTTTGGTGCTTAAAACTTAAAACTGAGCTCTAGCTTTCATGCTCCCGATTGACCTACCTAATTTTTTTTTCTCACTCTTGATTTATGTCTCAATTTCCCAATCTGTTTTCATAAACAATAACAAACGTGGCCTTGGAGGAGATCTGTGAAATTTAATTTATGTTTTTGGAGGCCTTTGGGACATTTGTGTGAAAGTGTATAAAATGCAAATTATCACTGTGGGTTCATACCTTCAATTTGCATATGTTGTTTCTAGTGCAGTTTTGGAGGCTAGGAATGTTTTCATCACTTTGTCCAAAAAGATTCAACCAAATTTTTTTTTTTTTTCCTTGTGAGCAGATTGGTCCACTGGTATCATGCTAATCAGATTTTCATTTTCTGGCCAAATTTCTTTTTTTAATTAACCATAGCTGATAATTATCAACACTAGTAAACTGTAGGCAGTTCAGACCACTATCCCTTGCACAGGCGACAAAGTGGAAAATTTCCAGTGTCCTGAACCTTTTTACATTCCCTGTGAGTGACAGTCTCTGGCATTTTGGTGAAATCCCAGGCATGCTGTAAGCAATCACAGCAGGAGCTTGCTTTTAAGAAGTTCCTAGGCTCAGCTCAAAGAGTCAGGTAAAATCCTTCGCCCACCAGATTCAGGCTTGTAAATTAGGAGCTGGCATGGGTCGAGGTAGGTGCCAAGGAAAAGCTCACACTCTATGTGCTGATTATTGTCCTTCTCAGAGCAAAAACCACCAAAAGAATGTTTAGTAATTAGCTCAAGCCAAACAGGCTCAAGACCTGTCTTTATTATTATTAAAGATCAGGTTGATAATGAAGCTTTAATAATTAGCATAGAAACAAGCAAGATGTTTCTCTTCAAGGCCTTATTTATATGAAAAATGCATGATCAAATGAAAACTCATCATGTTAAAGAGTAATATGAAAAGCTAAGAGAAGTGTACCTTCATAGTCTGAGGGGAGCATCTTTTAGAACAATACTATGAACTCTTCTCCCAGATTTCTTGAGATTTAGTGATACAGTACTAATCCCATATTTTAGAACTGGATTTCTGCCTACTTAAAGAATACTAAACAAAAAGACCCAACATCAATTGAGTGTTATTCACCGTCCTATGTTCTTTTTCAGACGTACATATTTAGTCTTCAGAACTGCCCACTGTCCTATCCAGTGCCATTTTACAGGTTGGAATATGGGTAAAGAATTTCATAGTTTGTGGGTTTTTGTAACATTTATTTTTATCTCAAGTAGACATCTAAAGAACTATTAAAATAATGACAGAACCATGAAAATGAAGTGTATGTATTATGTAATACATGTAATGTTACTTTCCTTTATGTATAAAGGAAATCTTGGAAGAGGGAGCACATAAATGACATGAGACAGATGTTAAACCCTTTATCAAAGAGATGAAGACAGGCAGAGGATGGTGAGGATGAAGGATTAAGAATGAAAAGGGCAAAGTTCCCTTGGACTTAGAAAGTCACAGGAAGCTATTTTCAACAAAGAAGTGTCTAAGATAGTACATTTTGCAAATGTAGGAAATATGTTGGAGAAAAGTATTAAATATATGTATATATACTTAAAACTCATATTGAGAAAGACTGAATATTTTGCCAATAAATTTTAACATGTAATGCTAATATGGCATACATTACTCAGTTACAATGAGTAAAATCATAAGGAGTCTTATATTCCATATATGCCAGTCCCCTTGTCCATTAATGAATGAATTAAGGAACATGGATGCTATAAAATGTCTAAGACACACAGGTAGTTATCAACACATGGGAACTAAAATGCAGAGCTTTCAGCTTTCAGCCTGAATGTTCTTTTTCTTTTTTTAAGATTGATTATTTATTTATTTATTTGACAGACAGAGATCACAAATAGGCAGAGACACAGGGCAGAGAGAGAGAGGCGGGGGAAGCAGGCTCCCTGCCGAGCAGAGAGCCCAATGCAGGGCTAGATCCCCAGGACCCTGAGACCATGACCTGAGTCAAAGGCAGAAGCTTAACCCACTGAGCCACCCAGGTGACCCCAGCCTGAATTTTCTATAGTTCAGTCCTGTTTCCCATGATTTTTACAGCCCACCCCACTTGTTAAAAAGGTCTTAAAGTTTTCTCTTTGAAGTTAACTGTGGAATAAAATTCCAGTATAGGCTTCTTTTGGTGGTATTAGAACATATACTCATGACCTATCTATTCCTAGGGTTTTGCTATAGGGCAATAGGGAATAAGAAAAATAACAAAATTTGGAAAAATTATAAAGGTTTAGAAAAACTCAGTATGTATGGTAGTTACTCACATATTTTAATTATACATAAAATGGTGCTAGACCAGTCTAATACTTTAACTCTTTTTTTGATTTGTCTTCCTTTATTTAAATTTCTTGAGATAGAGCTTATCAAATTTCCCCACCCGTCAATCCTTCATGTTTTCTCTGTCAGTTTCCGTTTAAAACCATTTCTTTCATGATCCATACCATTTTCCTCATCTTCACCTAACCATGATTCCTCATTTGTCTGCTTTTGATCCTTGGCTTATTGGACCTTTCTTGGTTTGTAGAATTGGGCATCTTTATTTATTCGTTTATTCCAAAATTTTATTTATTTGTGAGAGATAGAGCATAAGCAGGAGGAGCAACAGGCAGAGGGAGAAGCAGGCTCCCTGCTGAGAAGGGGGCCCAATGCAAGACTTTATCCCAGGACCCTGGGATCATGACCTGAGCTGAAGGCAGACACTTAACTCACTGAGCCACCCAGGCCTCTGAGAATTGGGCATCTTTAATTACTGCTAAAGCCTTCTAGCCTCCATCTAGTTAATGTTGCAAAATTGTACTTTATCTTCTGAGTAATTTCCTAAGTGAACATTGGTATATGTCTGTTTTAAATTTTTTTTTTTTTTTTAAGATTTTATTTATCTGACAGACAGAGATCACAAGCAGGCAGAGAGAGAGAGAGAGAGGAGGAAGCAGACTCCCCGCTGAGCAGAGAGCCCGATGCGGGGCTCCATCCCAGGACCCTGGGATCATGACCTGAGCCGAAGGCAGAGGCTTAAACCCACTGAGTCACCCAGGTGCCCCTGTCTGTTTTAAATATTAATCAGGAGACACTATAGTATGAAAACTGGGCTATAGTCGACCTGGCTGTGTTTTCCCTGGTCTGCTAACTATGATCTGACCTTCCTTATGCCAATATCTTATTTGACACTAATATTCTCTAGGCAACTTTCAGAACCATGATGCTACAGTACCTTAAGTCAGTGGTAAATGACTATAAGTTAATAATGTGCAAAATAAACCTATCGATTAATATACAAGTCCTGTATCCTTTTTCTTTGACCAGTTTGTGGGAAAATTTGATTCAAATTAGGTCAGGCTTATGGATTTTATCTTCAAATAGACAAAATGAACTCTGCTTTGAGGCATGGCTTTAAATAATACTTCAGATGCCTGAACAGTGTCACAAAGTAGTGTCAACTACAGATGGCCAACTCACATTGTGAATGTTAATTAGTATTTAAAAATTGGCTTTTAGAAAACAACTCAAATTATACTAGTGATAGGCTAATGGCCAAATCTTTTTGTAGAAATGCAACAGTTGTTGAGGTCCGTTATCAAAGGAATGAGACGGAGACAGTGAAAGTTATGCAAAGCTTTATCCTATGCCAAGCATTAGAAGTCAGACTGACCGGCCAGGGCTGCCTCCAAAGAGAGTGACCCTGTCCCAATCTCACAGGCTGGTTTTACAGAGCATAACTCTAGACCTCAAGGTACAGGGCTTCTATTGTTAGGGCGTTTACTCCTGGAATTGATATCCAGAACCAATTCCAGGAACTACTGGGAGGTTTGGAACTGCTGGGGCATTTAGAACTGCTGGGGCATTTATTCCCAGAATGAAGTCCGTGGATGTAAACAATATGGCTACCTAGGCAATATAGAGTTGCTCTGGCTAATCAGGCCCTACTAGTTAAACAGGTTTTAACACTAAATCAACCCTAACACAATGTTTAATTTTATATGAAGCCTGTAATTTTATATGAAGCTTCTGGTCTAGGCATGTGCTGGGCACTGAGAGAAGGTAGGGTGGTCGGTCATATCAGCAGGGCACAGTTGCTATTTTAGCAGAAGGTAAAAGGAGTACTCTCTCACATTTGAAATGCCAATTTGTTGGAAGAAGGGATCTACTGTTTCCTATAAGCCAGATATGGACAAAATGGAAAAATGAGCAAAAAGAGCTGATGTAGGGTTTCCTTGAGTCCTGCCCAGTAGAGCTACCTGGTGAGGAGAGAACTTAGCAGAAAAGAGCAAAAGAATTATCGCAAAAAACTCAGGGGCAAGTTGCCACCAGGAACGGAAATGCATTTATCTAGAACAATGAAGTCCCGGGAGAGAAGAATTTAGCAAGAATCTCTTGAGATGTCCTCAAACGTGGCCTAAAGAGAGAAAACAAATCAGCTATAACCTCTTGGGGCAGAGCAGAATCTAACTTGCTTCAGTACAATAAATATTAGTCAGAACCCCCTCGCCCCTTAGCTCTCCCTGCTCTTTTCCTGCGTTGACTCTGATAGTGTTAACACAGCACTGGCAAGGAAGGCTGGGGAGGAGGAGAATCTCCACACGGGATCCACATACTTCTTATCACCTTAATTGCTACTTTCCAACTCCAAACCTTTTCTCCTGCATGGACTATTGTAATAGTCTTTCCCCTAGTTTCCTTACTTGTGCCCTTTCTCCCTACATTCTGTCCTTAACAAGCCACCACAGTGACTCTGTTAAATTGTAAATCAGATCATGTCACCTCTGTGGTTATAATCTTGCAATGATTCCTGCCCCAAAAGAAAAGCAGCAGTGTCTGCAGTGACCTAGAAGGCCATCATGATCCGGTATTTCTCATGTGTTTCTTGGACCGTCTGTTCTAACTCCATCTTTTTTCTTCTGCTCTAGCTGTGTGACCTCCTCACTTGGTGTGGAGAAAGCCTGGCATGCTTTCGCTTTGAGACTGTCCCACTTGCTGTTGTCCCCGCCCATATACTCTTCTCTTAAATATTCTCCCCCCAATGAATATTGGGTTCTTACACAGATATTACCTCCTCCGTGAGAGCTTCCTTGGCCATTCAACTTACAATTTCAATTTATCTATGATGCTTCCTATCCTCCCCCATTTTTTACTTATTTTTATTCACTTATCTTGTTTTTTGTTTATTCCCACTACCAGGGCTTAATCACCATCAAGGTAGGGATTTTCTTTGGCTTTGGTCACTTTTGAATCTCTAGCATTTAGAATACTTGGGACATGGCAGTGCTTAATAAACATCTCTAGAAGAAGGAAAGGAAAAACGTAGGAAAACAAGGTGAGAAGAGAGAAAGGAAGGAGTAAAAAGTAAGAACTCTATATTGGATTTCCTTCTAACTTGAGTATAAAAGGAGAACATTTAATCTGTTCATTAAAAGTGAATGTGAGTTTTCTTCCAGAAAGAATACCTTTTTTAGGGGAAAAAAATCACATACAAGTTTCTCAATATATTTATTTTGGGCTGGACACAGTGACTATAGCACACTTTGCTGTTGCATGGGGGTACAATCTAAATATCTTGTTTACTTGCCTGTACAAGATTGAATATTGACAAACTTATAAAAGGGATTTACCACACACCAGGCTGTTCAGCATAAATTATAAAAGGAACTTCTATTTTGGGGGGGAAATGATGAACAGATTTTAAACGCCCTATAGAGTTTTTTCAGGACCAGTTGGAGGGGGTTGTGTTTTTATTTTGGATGGGGCCATCTTTTGATACTGGTGTGTATATTCCCCCAAACTGCCTGTGTAGCAGTCATGTTTTCCCTACCTCGAACTCTGTGTTAATTACTTCCAGTGCACAGTTTATTTTTGTCTGTGGGCTTGGCTATCATTGTTGAAAATAAGGAAATCACAGAAATCTTATTTAGACTGTTACTCACACATTTTACAACCTCAGGTAAATGACCAAACCGGGAGCCCTGTGGAGTTAGGATACTCGAAAAGCTTTTGCCAACCAGATTTGTTGAGCTTCTTGTTATTTAATAAGACAGTACTATTTTAGGGAGCCTGGGGACGACCTGCCCAGTTGCTAGCTTTGAACAAAACAGCACCATCAGATGCCACATATATAATTTCACTTTAAGATTTTTTAAAAAGATTTTACTTATTTATTTGAGACAGAATGAGAGAGCACAAGCAGGGAGGAGAGGGAGAAGCAGACTCCCTGCAGAGCAGGGAGCCCAACATGGGGCTTGATCCCAGGGCATGGGGATCATGACCTGAGATTAAGGCAGACAGACACCTAACCAACTGAGCCATCCAGGCACCCCTATAATTTCTTTTTATTTATTTTATTTTTTAAATTAACATATAATGTAATATTTGCCCCAGGGGTACAGATCTGTGAATCGTCAGACCTACACACTTCACAGCTCTCACCATAGCACATACTCTCCCCAATGTCCATAATCCATAATTTCATTTTAAATGATGGATTTTCTGCCTGAAACTTTGTGAAATTTAAAATAATAAAAATAACTACCAGGATCAGGTGCATCTGTATTCTAACATGAAAAAAAAAAAAAAAAAAGAAAAAGAAAAGAAAGAAAAAAGGAAACAGCCACCTTATTTTTCTATCTGGTATACGTATCAGTGTATCATTAAAATTGAGTTATACAGGGTCGCCTGAGTGGCTCAGTGGGTCAAAGCTTCTGCCTTTGGCTCAGGTCATGATCCCAGGGTCCTGGGATAGAGCCAGGCATCAGGCTATCTGGTCAGCGGGGAGCCTGTTTCCTCCTCTCTCTCTGCTTGCTTCTCTGCCTACTTGTGATCTTTGTCTGTCAAATAAATAAATAAATAAAATCTTAAAAAAAATTGAGTTACACATCTTTTGTCTTCTCATATACAGGGGAAAAAAATAGGTTTTATTTCTTCCAAGCCCTCCATTTGAGTCAAAGTCATGTCTGGCATTTCTTTTCCTGGATGCACTCTCCCCTCCCTCATGGGCATTTGATTGCAAGAATGCTCAAACTGACATAAACATGCAAATTTTAGGGAGAAAAGCCTGAGCCCTGAGAACAGAAAATGATTAGTGCTCTCTTTTAATCTTGACAGGGCTACTTTTGATGAAGGATTAACAATTTTTGGCTAACCCCTCTTTTTGATTCATTTTGATTAAACCAGAACATTTCTATAGTAAAATGTTTATACATCACCTAGAGATAGAAAGTGCTTTTTAAACTGGAAACCTTAGTAGAAAAAAGATAGCAATAAGAATGTTGACTTGCAAGTGTAGGAGATAAACGTAGATATTTGAGAGCAGGATTTTCTTGCTCTCATAGTTTCTTAAAAATAAACTTAAAACTCTCATTGAAATAATGGTGAGATCTCATGAAGATTTTTAATGGTCCTAGAAAACTGACATTATAGGCAAATGTAGTTTGTTCTCAGAAATTTGGAATCCAGAAATGCTAGTGTATTTAATTAGGATAGCTCTACTGGTTTGAGCCAGAGTAATGATGAGTTCTTTTAAGTTACTCAGCAAGACCACTGTATCATAGCAATGATGTCAAGGGCTTGTGTTCCAGTCATAAAAATTGGCTAAGATACTTAAATTGGCAAATAACTCAGCCTCAGACGGACCGTATTCCTTTGAAAGAGAATGATACGGGAGTTCTGAAGGGTCAGAAATGAATGGAAGTAACTTAACGAAGATGGCTGGTTTGGTCTATGTACTATTTCCCCTCCCTCTCTCTCTAGTTACTAGACAGTTGATTGACATTTCTGAAGTGCGAAAATGCTTTCAGTAATGAGATTTTAAAATTAACTGCTGAGTGTGTTTACAGCTTTTTAATAGTGTCAACATAAGACAAAGGTGAGTTCTGAGATGAGCCAAGTTTTGAAGCCCAGGGGACTTGGGACCTGGACTATTACCATTTGGCTTTCCCATTTAGTTTTCTGCACGCGAGTCCCCTATTGACCTTGAACGAGACATATCTGAAATATATTGGGGAGAAATAGATGAGAACTGGGCAGCTGAATACTAATTTGGTCTCTGCCACTTATTACCTCCTGAATTGCAGTGCTCTCTTCCTTGAATCGGTGTTCTCTGTGCAGAGTCCCTAAGAATGAATTCTTTAATTTTGCAGCATCATTGCAACAGAGGTGAATAGATTCAGATAATTATTTGAAGCTTCTACAGTGCAATGCGCTACTCAGCATGTCTTTAACTGGAGATTGCAATCGGAAGAGTAAATGATACCCACATTTATCTACATATTTATCATCAGCTGTGACTCTAGAGTTGGGCTGCTACCGCAGTGTGATGGATTCAGAACCATTTATTAAATTGGCTTCATGTATTTTCATGGTCGTGAGTTTAAAGAATTCTACTTTTTAAAGGATTTGAACAAACTGAAAATGATTTGCAATCACATTAATGGGAAGAAGTAAATTGAAGACACTCGGGAGAAGAGTTTAACACACCGACTATCCTTCGGAAGTTTAGAGTACATTTAAAGTTAAGGTTTCTGTGTGTGCTTTTTGTCAGGTTTTGCTTCTGTAATTAGCCTAATTTTAGAACATCTCTAGAGACTCTCATTAATGTTCTTGTATCTTTTACTGATTGTTGCTAAAGTGCGCAGTCATGCCTCCTAGTTAGCACTGAGAGCAATGCAAATATTGGTTTCATGTTGCTACTGCTTTTAAATATTGCTGTACTTTGCTGCAAGAGTATTGTTTAATTACCTCATGATACCAATTACCACCTTTGGACCTATTGCTCAAGTAACTATACCACTAATGTGGCCACACTCTTAAATAACCCTAACACTGTCAAATAGGCTGTCTCAAGTCAATGTTAAATAATAAAGAGCACATGACTGTATAAATCTTAGGTGGTGTGTGTGTATGTATATCAGGTAGCTTGGGTGTATTTAAGTAATAGACAGGGTTACAGGTTTTGGGATATGTGTGAGAAATCTATTCTATCAATTCACTTTCGTTATCCCATGATTTCAGAGTAGAAGCCAAGAAGTCTTACTTGTAAGAGAAGAAATAATGATGTATTTATAGTTAGTGGGCCCTCACATTCTGGGATTTTCAAAAACAAGCAGTGATTGCAAGAAAAGGTATTATATTGGAAGCTCAGTTTGTGCCAAGAAGTCATGAAGCTCATTTCGGGGAAGAGAGGATAAAATGCCAAGGTTCTGCCTGAGGGGCTGGGTTGTGCTTGGTGAAGAGGAATCCAATCTCCAAGGCACCCTATACAGAGATCCTTTATACTCCTGCCCAAAGGAATGGGACCCTACTATTTTTTTTTAAGTTGGATTTTTTTAATTAATGTATGATCTATTATTTGCCCCATGAGTACAGGTCTGTGAATCATCAGGCTTACACAATTCACCACACTCACCATTGCACATACCCATCCAATGTCCATAGCCCAGCCACCCTAACCCTACCCTCCCACCCCCACAGCAACCCTCAGTTTGTTTCATGAGATTAAGAGTCTCTTATGGGACTGGGGAGAAACTCTACCATTTTTAACAAAGAAATCTATACATTCTGAAAGAGCTAGGCTTTCTCCATGTGGGAAAGGGCAGCAGAAAAAGCAGCAACAAGAATAGGAGAGGTGTTGGCAGCATGAATGACTCAAATTAATGGGACTGGAAGAATAACAGCCATGGAGTAGAACACATGGGGTGGACCAGGGCTCTTTCAGAGGGAAGGAGGGCTTTGAAGTCCTGGTGTTCTCAGTGGATAATAATTTGAATTCCAAGTGTGCTGAAATTAATATCTCTATTTTAAATTCTCTTTTTTTCCCTCATGCTTTTGTGTTTCTCATCTCCTTAACCAAACAAATACTTTTGATTGTTGTAACTTGGGGAATCGGAAGTTAAAATATTACTGTTGCCAATATCTCAATTTTACCTTAATATTTCAAAGTTTCCAACTGAAAATTTTGTCAATTTCAATAGTAAGGCAATTTTTCCTGCTTCTTAAATTCAGAGCAGTTTTTATGTAATTTAAAATTTTTCTTGCCTTTATTGTACTGACGTAGACATTCACTAACATTTTGACTTGAAATGATTGTGGGCAACTGTGCCTCATTCTTAAATTTAAAGGGAATTCTTTTAAAATTTATTATGTATATATTTTTAAATATGTCCTTTATAAAGTCAAGTAAGCTCCTTTCTATTCTTTTTTTATCTTTAATGTATGATGAATTTTTTGCATCTAATTTTTCTGTATCTAATGACATAATATGTTTTTTCCTCAAATGTGGTGACATAGATAAATTCATTGATATATTTTTCTAACATTAAATGGTTTTCAATAGTAGATAATCTCTACTTGTCAGAAATATAAATTGCTGAGTGCTTGGGTGGCTCAGTTGGTTAAGCGACTGCCTTTAGCTCAGGTCATGATCCCGGAGTCACAGAATCGAGTCCCGCATTGGGCTCCCAACTCCATGGGGAGTCTGCTTCTCCTTCTGACTTTCTCCCTTCTCATGCTCTCTCTCACTCTCTTTCTCTCAAATAAATAAATAAAATCTTAAACAGCAGTTTATATTTCTTTTTTTTTTAATTTTAGATAATATCTTATAGTTTTTATATTTATATTAATAACTAGGATTGGCTTATAATTTTGCTTTCATAAACTGTTTTCATACAGTTTTGACTCAGTTCTATACTAACTACTTCAACAGAATTGGTAGAATTTTTGGGACGCCTGGGTGGCTCAGTTGGTTAAGCAGCTGCCTTTGGCTCAGGTCATGATCCCAGCGTCCTGGGATCAAGTCCCACATCGGGCTCCTTGCTCCGCAGGGAGCCTGCTTCTCCCTCTGACTCTGCCTTCCACTCTGTCTGCCTGTGCTCGCTCTCACTCTCTCTTACAAATAAATAAATAAAATCTTTAAAAAAAAAAAAAAAAGAATTGGTAGAATTGTTATATTTTCCATCTTTGGAAAATATTGTATGGAAGGACTATTTATTGAAAACACATAGCTGGATTTTTTTCCCATTTTGAAAATATATATCTTTTCACTGAAAAGTATAAATATAAGTGATTACCAGAATTTGAATTGTGTATTAGGATTCACTTCTTCTGTAATTTTGTGGAACTTTTTAAAATCAGGATTCTTCTTGGCTTTATTTTTCTTTCTGGGCTTCTATTGGAAAAATGGAATGTCCTTTGCTCTCTTTTAAATCTTTTATTTGCTAGATTGGAAATTAGGTGTTTTTATCAGTGTATCTAATTTAAAGTTTTGATTAAAACAGAAAAATAAAATATATATGTAATTGCAAAAGGAGGTGTTGGCCCCATATGCAAAGTTTTAAAGGAAATCTTTTAAATTTTGTTTGAAAACTTAAGAAAAAAAAAAAAGTGCCAAGACCAAGGATGTTAAAAATGAGAAGAGAATTTACAATGAATATTTCTTTGGAAAGAGTTTTTAGTGTGCTGTGACTCCTGTGCCCACCCCCAAGAAAGAACGGAGTGGAGAATTTAGGTCTTACCTCAACGTAGTGAGAGAGCCCTCATCAGGTTGCTTCAAGGAGACATGGGAGGAAGACATCTGCCTCCAGTTGGGGAAGAGTAGAGGATGAGAGAGGTGGGACAGTTGGTGATCTGGGGGCAAAGGGATGTCAATTCCTGTGGCAGTGAGTGTGTTGGAGGAAGAGATAGGGGTTTTCTTTGAACCTCATGCAGGTCATGTGGGCACGGGAGCTCGTGTGAGTGTTGTCTTGGATGCTCTCAGATAGGTCTGATTGGAAGGATTAAATTTCTCAAAAAAGTGGTTGAAATCAAATCCCTGAGTTCTAGGGGACTTCAAGGGAACTAGAAGTTAGGAGGCCATAAGGACTGGATTTTCTAAAGAAGCCACATAAGTGCTTTGTGACATTCACTTCAGAGACAGTGGTGTTCAAATAAGAAAAGTCTTGATTTCCTTGTCTGATCTCAAAACCCTCCTGGCAAGTGTGGCGGAATCGGACACAGTTGACTACCGGGTTAAGGAGATAAATCGGCAAGAACAAAGGAGATGCCAACTGCACTCCCTCCCTGAAGACCAGCCGTCCCAGTGCAACATAGTCCAGCTGGAGAATGAAGGAGGAGGATTACCTTTGAAAAGAGTTGGAGGATTTCATTATTAAATGGGATCAGACATCCTACATAGTAAATGAGACATGGACGTTTCCGTCACTTCTGTGAGATCAGAAAAGTCATGAAACCAGTTGCCTCACAGGATACATCTGTTTATGTCCCATGAATTCTCTCTCTTTTTTTTTTCCCCATGAATTCTCTTTGATTGTGTGTAGCATGCAAAGCTGGGCGTGCATATCTCTTCTCACCTCCTGAATAATACTATATTAAAACTAATCATTTCTAATAAATTCTTTCTCTCCTCTCCTCCTGAATAATACTATATTAAAATTAATCATTTCTAGTAAAATCTTTTAACTTTGCTGTGTATAATTTTAGCATGATCCGATAGTCTTTCTTCTTTATAGCTTCTCAGTTTCCCCTTAAGACTACTTAATTCTCACCAATGTTGTGCTAATAGTCTAGGTTTGCTTCTAATGCTTTTATACTTCAGTTTCTAACCTTTAGATTGTTGACTCTCTGGGAATTTTTTTTCTGCATATAGTATGTAGCAGAAAATTTAATGATTTATTTATTTTTCTTTTAAGTAGATTTCCAGTGGACTCCATCCCATTTATTTCAGAATTTATTATTTACTGAAAGATGTGTACTGCCACATTTATCATGTATTTCAGTGTATGATTGGTCTGTTTCTAGATTCTTTATTTTCTCTTCTTTTTTTTTTAAATTTTTTATTTTTTATAAACATATATTTTTATCCCCAGGGGTACAGGTCTGTGAATCACCAGGTTTACACACTACACAGCACTCACCAAAGCACATACCTTCCCCAATGTCCATAATCCCACCCCCTTCTCCCAAACCCCCTCCCCCCAGCAACCCTCAGTTTGTTTTGTAAGATTAAGAGTCATTTATGGTTTGTCTCCCTCCCAATCCCATCTTGTTTCATTTATTCTTCTCCTATTGCTACTTTGATGCCATATCATTTTTACATGTCATTAAGATTTTTCCATGTTTCTTTGGGAAACCTGGCAGATTCCTTCTACCACATGAAATTTTAAATAATGTAAAGTTTTACAAAGATCTCATTGAGATTCTGACTGAAGATTTTATTAGAAGTATGTATTAGCTTTCGATATATTTATATTTTTATTTCGGAGAACAGGCCTTCTTTCCTTTAGGTCTTGCGTTATGTACTTCATAGATTTTTTTTCATGGCTGCCTCACTTTTGTCGTTGTTGTTTCATTCATTCCCAGATTCTAGCTGTTGCTCCTGCTATAAGAGTGTCCATATGCAGTGATTTTGTAATACACACTCTAGGAAGCAATCTTCAGAATGCTTTTAGGGAGACCTAGGTCAAAAAGTGCTTGAGACACCGGCAAGGACAGGTATAAGCCTCTTTTGAGAAACGTGGCAAGTGCTGAACCATTATGAGTCTACAGAGCATCTGTCTTATTTATTCCTTCCATAAAGATTTACTGAGTGCTTATTAAGTGCCAGGCACTGGTCTTGGATACTGTAATTGACAAAACAGACAACAACAACTGTAAAAAATCCCTTGGCTTTATTTTGTTTACATTTTAGTAAAAGAGATAGATAATAGTCAAGTAAATTTTAACTGTGCTCTGCAGGGCCAACAACTAAGGAGAAAGCAGGGAAAGGAGAGGAAGTTCTGGGATGGACTGAAGTTTCAAATAGGGTGCACCATTTGTAAAAAGGAGAAGATCATTAAGAGAAGAGGCAAGACAGGTCATAGACAGAGAGTCGGGTCACATAGTAAGTTATAGGTCCTAGGAATAATGTTCGTCTTTATTCCAAGTGAGATGGAGAGTCACAGGAGAATTTTTAGCAGAGTAATAAAATGACAGGACTTGGTTAACTGTACTGTCTTGGTTCTGGGTTGAGAATAGACAGAAGAGTGAGAGCTCTGACACAGGAAAGACATGGCAATGAGGGTAGTAGGAACTATCTTGAATATGGAATGGAAAAATTTTGCTGACTCAATGAGCATGAGGTATGATAGAAAACATAGGAGTCAGAAATGACAGCACTCCTTTTGGTTTGAACATACAGAAAGACAGAGCTGCCATTGAGTTAGATGGGGAATACAGTGAAAGTGGATTTTGGCAGGGACAGGGGTTAGGAACTCAGTTTTGGACATGCTATTTAAGAGACAGCTACCTAGAAGTCAAGTAGATACTGAGCTACTGGTTATTGAGTTTGGATGTGAGGGACCAGGAAAGGTGGTATAGATGTGGGAACCATTAGAATATAGATGGTATTCAAAGCTATGAAACTGGAGATCATCCTACCAAGTGAGTATAAATAGAATAGAGAAGAGAATCGGGGACTGAGACTTGGAATATTTTAACATTTAGGAGTCAGGAGGAAGAGAGTAATCTAGCAAAAAGACTGAGGGGAAAGGACCAGAAAGGGAAAAAAAACAAAAACAAAAACAGCCAAATGTGTGTGCTAGGTGAAGCAATGTAGCAAAGCAGAGAGGTTGACTATGGCAAATGCTGTTGAAAAGTCAACTAGGATGAGAAATGAGAACTGATCATCATCTTTGGCAATGTGGAGATTATTGATGACTTTTATAAGAGCAGTCCTAGTGAAATGGTGTAGGAATATGAGAGACATGGAGCACTACCTGGAAGAGGGAGAAGATAGGTGGGGTTGGTTTGAGTTAGGAGAAAATATCCTCGATTTGTATGTTTAGGAGAATGTACCACGAGACAGAGAAAAACATAAACAAAACAAAAACTCCACAAATTGATGTTGTAGGAAACAGAGGAAGAGAATAGGTGCATGTCTTTACAGAAAATAGGGTATCTTTATATGAGAATGAATTGCATTTAATTTACAAGTAAAACCTTAGCCTTGGTGAGGAGCGAGTAGAGAATATGGACATCATTGCAGGCAGGTGAGTATATGTGGCAGTAGAAACTTGTGGAATTTTTCTTCTGATTGCTTTATTTTTTCATTGAAAAAGAAGCTGGGGGTTGAGGGAACCTGGGTGGTTTAGTTGGTTAAGCTTCTACCTTTGGCTCAGGTTATGATCCTGGGGTCCTGGGATCTAGCTGGCATTTGGCTCCCTGCTCAATGGGGAACCTGCTTCTCCCTTTCCCTCTACCCTGCTTCCTGCTTGTGCTCCCTTGTTCTCTCTCTCTTTCTGAATAAGAAAGAAAGAAACAAACAAACAAACAAACTATGGCCATTAACTGAAAATAAGTGTGGTGAAAGTATGTTGGAAGTTTGTAGACAAGAAAATGAATGAGTCACAGGAGTAGCATTGTATCCAGTCCCAAGCTCCGATTGGCATATAAAACATCTCTGATTGTCCAACCCCCCAAACATTCCTCTTTTTCCTCATATGTTTGTACAGTTCTCCAGGTTTTCACTGGACCTGTTATCTTAGGGAACACTGTGGCCTTCTTTGTAGCTAGGTATGGCTTTATCTAAATTTAGCCAATGACATTAGATAAAAATGCTACTTGTAATTTCTGGGAAATTCTCTGCAGAAGGAAGGGCTGAATTTCTTTCTCTCTTTCTGGTTTATGTTGCTTGGATTGCAGAAGTGATGCCTACTGCTTGAGTAGCCTAACTGGGCCATGAACTGATAGGCCCAGGTTTCTTAGCAGTCAGAACCCAAGGCAAATTTAGGTACTAATTTATATTTGGGACCCAACAGTAAAAGAGAAGGTGAGGCTAGGAAGGCACTAAAGCAAATACTAAGTAGCGTGTTTCTGAAGCAGCCACATCCTCACAAGAAAACACAGCCGATTCCGTGATCATGGGAACATCCATAACAAACAGGATGGGAGGGATCACTGCCAGCATCTTGCTATCCACTATCCCTTATCGCTCAACCTTCTCACTTTGGGATGCCTACTCCTCTCTGCTGCTGTGTTGTCTTGCCTGGTCCTCCTAGGTGGGTGCTGGGGAAGCCAGAGTCTAAGCGTTTCAGGTCAAGACAAATGTGGGCCATGGAGCTGCAAGGGTATAGACAGTCTTTGGAGGCTGAGAGTCCCTGATGGGAGAAAATGAGTAGATCAGTAATGGTGACTAGGACTCTGCTGTCATGAGGATTTTGTGACTTGTTGCTGGCACAGTTCTGGTCAGTAACCAGGACACAGAGATATGGGGCCTTATTCTTATTTTGCTGTTATCAGCCTAGGACACCATGGGGAAGTAACTTGAGTTTCTCTTTCTTCATCTGTTTCAAGAGAACATTTTGGGGGGTAAATAGAAATTATTTGAAATAATGTTCAGTGTCATTCTTATTGCCTTCTAAACTTTATTCTTCTGGGTTATAGATTTATCTTACAGTGTATTATAAATACATACTATGGAAAATAGCCATAAAGTAGATATGATACTAGATTCTAGATTCTAAATGTGGAATATTCTTACTGCAATGGTAGTGAGTCGGATGATAATCAGATGATACATGTTCATAAAACAAAATGCTATAACACTGTTACAGAGGCCGCAGTATCCTGTTGATTAAATCAGCTTCAACTCTGTCATCAGATGGGGGAAAGGGGTTTTAAAATATTCTGCTTTATAATTAGAAAAGTCCTCATTTCCATCCTTTTTACTTTCTAATCTATTCCGAAGACTATAAATACATAGCTAAACTATCTGGTTCTGAAATGGTTGAAGGTAGAAAGGAAAAGGAGGCAGTCCCACTGTCTCTATAAACCATGTCATGTGCTAGATGAGTGGTGGAGAATGAGGGATGGCTGGGTCACCTAGGGCTGGGCTAAGGAGAAAGGGGACTAGAGTAGAATGGAGCCTTGAAGGAAGGACACTTGTCAGATAAGGTAGCAGGTCGATAATGGTGTGACAGAACTATTTAAATCAGTTCAGTAAAGGGAAGGAGAAATCTGGCTTGTGTGGTTTGGGTGCCAAAGTATGATAACCCTATCCCTATCAGTGTTGCTGTTGGTTCTGTTGGGGGAGATATTTTAGCTCTGGGTAAAGTACTATTGTTGAATTACAGCTTGTAATGTTCAAAATTGAAAGAAAACTGATGGATAAAAACAGAAAGTTGTACCAAGGTATATGTAGGCTGGCATATGAGCAATTTCTGTTTATCCTTGTTAGTGGAATATAATTATGTTGTTTGGCTGAAAATGACAAGAAAGCTAAAATAAAAGTGGTTTAAGCAGAGAAGTTTATTTTATTCTCACAAAGTCCTGAGGTTCAGGGCTGATATAGATATTATGGTCCATGATACTAGGGAACTGGGCTCCTTCCTTCTTGCTGTTTTGCCTTGCGTAGCTAGAGACCGCATGGTCCAACATGGCTGCTCTGACTCTCTCCATAAAGATTATTCCAGACAATGGGAAAGAGAATAGAAAAGGGATGGACCAACTCCATACCCTTTAAAGACATTTCCAAGAATATATGCACAATATATGTGTACACATCATTTTCTAGACGTAGTCATCTGGGTGCACCTGGTTGAATGGTTATCCAGAAAGTATAATTTTTATTTGCCATTTCCACGTACCCAGGTAGAATTTGGAACTCCTACTAAGGAAGAAAGGAGCGCAGACTTTGGGGGAACAACTTGCAGCCTCTGTCACAATCATCTGAGCCACTGGCATCTGGTTTTCTAAGTCCTTGGACCATTTTAAACAGTAATTTTTTTTTTCTGCCTCATTTGTTTAATTGAAGTATAGTTGACGTACTATCATATATTATTTTCAGATGGACAACATAGTGACTCAACAATTATATACATTATGAAATGCTTACCACAATAAGTATGGTTACCCTCTGTCACCATACAAAGCTATTATAATATTGACTATTTCCTATGCCATGCTTTTCATCTCTGTGATTTATGTATTTTTTAACTGGAATTTTGTACCTCTTAGAATCCGTCACTTCTCTTACCTCCTCATCCCTCCCCTCTCACACCACCAGTTTTCTGTACTTATGAGTCTGTTTTTGTTCATTTTGTTATGTTTTTCAGATTTCACCAATAATGGAATTTATATGGTATTTGTCTTTTTCTGTCTGACTTATTTCACTTAACATATATGCGTTAGTTCTGTGTTGTTGTGGATGGCAATATTTCATTCTTTTTTTATGTCTGAGTAATATTCCATTGTCTGTATATACTGCATCTTTATCCATCCATCAGTCAATGGAGACATGGGCTGCTTCCATATCATGGCTATTGTAAATAATGCTCAGTAAACATAAGGCTGCATATATCTTGTCAAATTAGTGGTTTTCATTTTCTTTGGGTGAATACCCAGTAGCAGAATTACTGGATCATATGGAGTTCTATTTTTAATTTGTTGATGAGCCTCCATAATATTTTCCACCATGGTTGCACCAATTTACATTCTGTGTCACAATTTTTTAAATTTAAATGCATGTTAGAACTTGTTTTTATTTCTTTTATTCCCTTAACATACTTTATTTGAGCAGTGCAGAATTAAGATTACAATTTCATATAGATTTTTTATATTCAGTTTCTTCTGGAAATCGAAGTCATAGAATTCTCTCTCAGCAGTAGTCTCTCACTGTGATGATACCCAAGTTATGTTTTCCAATGAACATATGAAATGAAATTCAGTTATCAAAGTGCCAGGATTTTCTAAATTACTGTCTTTTATTTTTTTTTAAGCTAGGAGAGAAAAGAGTAGGACATATTCTCTGCCCCAAGATTTCCATTGAGTTCATCAGGCACAGGACACCCACAGAGTATGTGACACCCTGCTAGGCCCTGTGTTCAGACCTGACTAAGACAACATCCCTCCCTGTGGGGAGATGTCTAATAATGAGGGAAGCAGCAGCAAGCAAATCCATAGAATTCCATGTGAAATCTTGGGTGCAGGGGATATGAACAGGGAGTCAAGAGATGAATGCTGGAAACTGTTAAACAGATAGGCACAATCTATTCAATACTTGAATAAGGTTAAATGCCAAATGAGGGAGTATCCAATATTTTAAGCACATGAGCTTTCTTCTTGGAGAGGTAGAGTTAGTTTTTACTTCTTCCTCAGCTAGTATTACAATTCAGAAGCGTAGCCGTCTTCATCCTTGCCAGTCCTTTATCTTCCCTTGCACTGGTACTAGTGCCTCGTGCGTTTTCCTCTCCCACCCTCAGAACATGGGGAAGGATTGAGATTGATTTTTCTCTTGCGTCAGTTCTGGGTTGGGTACGTCGTGACTCAGACTCTGGTCAGGGAAGCCCCTCCCTCTGGCCACTGAGACTGGTATGGGGATGAGCATCTCACCCAAGCAAAGTGAAAGAGACTTGAAGGAACTTCCATTCAGTGATACACAGGGGAGGTAGTTTTCTGCTAACCAAAGAAGCTCAGGGTAGGTAAGTCTAAATTTGCTGAGTGGCCACATTTTTGAAGAAAATCTGCCTAAGAGGGAAGTGAACCAGGATAACGGTCAAGGGAGGAGAGAGCCAGAGACTGGGTCTGGAGGCATGAGCAAAACCCCGGACCCAATTGGCCATAACCCAAAGCCAATTTTAGCTTTGTATTTGCACTTCCATTCGAGGGAAACCTTTTTAAAGACACTCAAACCAGTGTAAATTGAGGTTCTGCGATGCATACAAAAGCATTCTGACAAATAAATAGAGGTGATAAGAATATAGTGAGTGAAATGACTAACACCTGGTGTAGTGTTTAAGCATCCATAACTCTCCCTCCTTCATATTTTATAGAAACATCCCAAGCAGTGTTCCTTATAAATAGGTCTTTCTAAAAGCTAATGAGTCTACGAAAAATAGCTCATTGAAGATTGCTAATTATATCAATATCTCTGGGCTACATTTTGTTATAATCTCGAGAAATCTTACAGAGGAGGACCTGGCAACAGTGTTTAAAACTACTGTCCCTAATTTTATTTGTCCATAGACATGTCTTTTCCTCATAAACTTCTATTTCGAGAAATATAGTTGTAAAAATTCTGCTCTACAGTTTCACATGGAGGGAGATTCTTGGTCACAGGTCAGCGATAATATTTAGACAATATTTAAGCATTTTGTGGCTTCAGAGTTTGATTTCTAGATTGCTAAAAATGAAAAGGAAATCTCTCATAATCACTTAAAAAACCTTTCCTCATAAAGCCTAAGCCTTGTTAATCTGTTTTGCTGAACTTTGGGAATGAATGACATAGCTGTTCAGATCTGTGACATATTAAAGATGACTACTATTCTGGATAATGAACATGGTGCTACGTAAAGTGAGCTGGAAAGGTGAAGTTCATCACAAAATTGTCTGAAAGATTCTAGTCAGACTTTGGCTTCACTCTGACACCAGAGTACTGAGCCACATTTTGAAAATAGCATAATTTCTTTTACTATCATTGGAAAAATCACTGTATTTTAAAACAATTTAATTATATTTTCAATTTACTTCACAATAAGCCAGATACAAAGCAGATAGGAACTAACTTTGGAATTAGAGCATTCATTCTCATTTATATTCTTTTTCAATTATTTCCTACATATAAATAATGCTGAAAAAAAGGCTAATAATTATAATCAACTATAATAGGAACTGTGCCACATTAATTCTTTGATTTGATAGTGAATTATATAAAAAGATTTTAAATATGGCACAGGCAGGAGATTTGCAAGAAAAAAATGATTTAAAGACAATAAGCAATAGTATCACATTATAGTTGAATCATTAACGAACTCTTACTCAGACTCCTTCAGAATAGAGGTGTATTAAATGATTAATTTTAAAATTAAAATTATTCAGGAAGCTGTAGGAGTTTTGTTAGCAGTTTCAAGAGTCTGAGTGTGGTACCCACTGCCTTTGATTCTTTCTTATCATCAATGGAGTTGACCCTGACTACCAGAAAGAAAACTGAAATATCTCTCACTCTGATTCCTCTTACCCCACTCTACTTTTATTCGGATGGCATTTGTCATTATATGACATACCAAATAGCTTATGAATTATGTTTTTCTTGTCTAGAGTATAGATAC
This sequence comes from Mustela nigripes, assembly GCF_022355385.1. Taxonomy (NCBI): domain Eukaryota; kingdom Metazoa; phylum Chordata; class Mammalia; order Carnivora; family Mustelidae; genus Mustela; species Mustela nigripes. The sequence goes on along the minus strand of NC_081558.1, from coordinate 148,827,231 downwards.
TGCAAAGGCTCAGACATTTGTTTTTTTTTGTTTGTTTTTTTTTTTGTTGTTGTTCACTCCTGTGTCTCAATAACCTAGAACAGTACCTGGTTCATCGTAAGTGTTAAGAAATACTACATGCTCGAGTGACTGAATGAACAGAGGGTACCATATAAATCCCTGTTCAATACTGCTTGTCCTCACAATTTCTGGAATCATCTGGCACAAATGTGGCCTTGTGCTTAAATCAGATTATGCTGGCAGAATAATGTGAGAAGCCCATGGAGAGCTCCCCTGGCACAGCTTCTTCAGCAATGCCTAAAATTAAACTATTAATGGATGTCTTCTTCTCTTCTTCCTTCTCCTCTTTTTTTTTTTTAAAAACTAAATACTTTTTTTTTTTTATAGAAAGTTTAGGTATTGTAAAATACCTTTGTATTGTATTGTAGGTATTGTAAAATACCTTCCTTTGGGAAGAATAATATATTCTATGCCCAATGTCTTAATGAGATCACTAGGCACATTTCTGCTGTTGCCCCCTTGATCCAAGGCCCCGGTATCTCTTCCCTGAATTACTGGAGTAGGATTCTAACTGGGCCCTCTGCGTCCACTGTTATCCCAGTAAAGTCTCTTCTTAGCACAAAACCAGACCAGTTCAGTTTAAAATTGTAACAGATTATGGGTCTCCTATGCTCCAAACCTCTAGCATCTCCTCATTTCTACTTTTAAAGGCCTGAGCCCGTGCCATGGCCTGCACCAGGCTGTGTGGCCTACGACTGTACCTCCTCCATTGAATCTCCACACTCCCCTCCAACGTCATCCCCTGCACTTCCTCTTGTTTCCTCCTCTCTGTACTTCAGACTCACCTTAAGTTGCCAGCATCGTCTGTTCTCCGCTTGGTGTTTATCTGGAGAGCCTCATGGCTAAGTCCTTGCCTCTCTGAAGATTTTATTTACGTGTTGCTTTCTTACTGAGACCAACCACACTACCCATTAAAACTGTCACCTCCATTGCTTATCTGAAAGCCCCTTTTCTTTGCTCTACTTCTTAAATCTTTTCCATGGAAATTATCAACCTCAGGGGTGCCTGGGTGGCTCAGTCTGTGAAGTGTCTGCTATCGTGATCCCAGGTCCTGGGATCAAGCCCTCCATCAGGCTCCCTGCTCAGCTGGGAGTCTGCTTCTCCTCTCTGTCCCTCTATCCTACTCTGTCTCCCAAATACAATCTTTAAAAAGAGAAAGAACTATCAACTTCTAACACAATTTAGAAGTTTCTTATTTACTATGTTTAATATAAATTGTCTGTCTCCTCCTACCAGGATGGGGATGCTACAAGGGCAGAGATCTTCATTAATTGGGATATGGGTATACCCCAAGCTCCTAGAATAGCACCCGGCACATAGTAGATACTCAAATCCCATTTTTAGAATGAGTGGATGTATAAGATTTCATTTGTGAAGGACAGGAAACTGTTAATGAAGTATAGAAACCTTGCAAACCTGGAAAAAATAGTCACTAACTGAGAAAGAAATTGCAGAGGGTTAAGTGTTTTTATTGTACCTAGCCGGTCAACGGACTCTTGGGCCAGTCTGGCTGGAAATTAATTTGGATCGCAGGCTTGTAATATGATTATCTGATCATTTACTCACTTTACTTTACCAGCTCCCCCATTATCTAGAAAGAAAACGGACTATACTAGGCATAGTCTCATGCAAGCTTCCATAAAAAGGCATGTTTAGGATCCAGTCCATGTTAATAGGTTTGTTCCCTAATGGGAACTCTTTTAGTTCCACTGTTTTGGAAACATTCAAATGTCCTTCAGCTACTACTGTGTGCTGCTGACCTTTATCTCAAAGGACACCCGTAAGACAACTGTGGAGAGATACTCAGAAGCTTTGCTGTATCAGCACAATACTATTGGCTGCTGACAAGCCTGACTGTAATTTGGGTCATGGACAGGCCTGCACCAGAGATGTAGAGAGAAATGCCAAACCTTAATTGACATAACTAAGCCCCATATTCTTACAGAAAACTCTACAGTAGGCACTATTTTGCCCAGGGTTGTACTGATTAAGGGATAAGAAGAAAACAATGGAAAAGCTTGTATTTTCTGGAACTACTTGGGAACTACTGGTGGCAACTGTATTTGGGCTTTTCTAAAAGACCCTTCTAAAACTACGAGAGAAATTTGTCCTGCAAATTATTATAGGAATTCCACTAGTAAAGGAACTATTAGCAGTGGTTACTTGTGGAAATAGGCAGTTTGGGAGGAGAAAGACTTTGCATTTTATGCATACTTACACTATATGAATTTTTGTGGGGCAACTGGATTACTTAAAAAAGTTGTCAACATAGTTTATGGTGAATTCAATAGCTGCTATATGCATCTTGAATCCCATGGAAAAAAAATTAACAAATTCAATGACAAAAAACAAAAACTTCAATCACTAAAAACCCAATAACATGAAACCAAAAGCTTTTGTTTTATGCAGTCTTATGTCCTGGATCCTAAAGAAAGGGACATGATAGGATCTATATTTGTATATAGAGACGGTTCTCATCCGGAAAATGGGCTTTATCCTAAAATGTGTTTACACTTGAGTGGTTTGGAACATGAGAGGCATTTTTTTTTCCCTTTAGGAATAACAGGTAATCCAATTCCATTGAAATTCTGTATGTAACTTAACAAATCTAGTTACATATCTATAAAGAAAAGTGCTGATAATCTTAAGTTCTAAGCACGTATCAACTGTATTTCAGTGATAGGAAGCATAGTGCAGTGCCACTGAGGGAAGCTGGGGCTCCACCTGCTTCCCTTCATTCCTATAAGCAGGATGGTGGGATCCTTTTTTCTCTGCCCCTCGCTGCTAGACGTAGGAAGGCTTCCAAGATTTCAGTCTTCCCTGAGACGATGTTTTCTAAACCAGAGCAAAGAGCTCTGGAGTGCGCAGAGGATCTCAGGTGGTATGAGAATGCCAGACAGAACTCAGTCCTGGGAATCTGGGAGGAATGAAAAGCAGAGGGATGGGGCTTGAGGGACCCAGCACAGTCCAGTAGCTGGCTGGAATTCACCTTTCTTGACCCTTCATTTCCTGTTTTCACCACTGTTCACCTAGCATCATCGGGGCAGAGAAGGAGCAACAGCAGTCCTAACAGCAGGACACGTTTCTCTTGCTCTTTCCTTCCTCGTTTTCTTGCTAAGATGAAGAGACCAATACCAGGATATCAGGAACACAGTAGGGTAAGAGTAGGGATCATGTGTGAGGAAACAGCTGAACAGGTTTTCTTCTCCCTTTTCTCATTGACTTCTGCCAGTTGCAGTTGCCAGCTCAAAATCTGTATTCAGTATACTTACAGGAGTCAGGGGAAAATCAAAGACTCCTCATGTTATGTATCTACGGGTGTGAATAGCTTTGTCAGAGGCCTAAGACATGAACCGAGCAGTTCTCTTGTAGAAATTCTATTTTCCGTGCAAATAGAATCCTATCAGAACAAAAACACATAATTGTAAGTTGAGATAATATAACTTCTCATAGATTTTTTTATAAGAAGAAAGCATCAGGCAAAAAAGAAAACCAAATTGTTCAAGAAATTATAAATGTGAATAAATAAATGAGCCTGGGAAAAAGGATTTTGGCAAATGTTCCAACAGGATTTCATCCTTAGCATAAAGCAGTAGGCATGGAGAAATTCATGGAGTCCATCGCCCAAAGGATGTAAAACTGAGATGATCAAGATGAGATGTTTTTTTCCTATTTCATGTTCTTTGAATTTCAACAGATTCCTTATGAGTTGGGTAGTTTTGAAACAAATTTTCCTCTTTTTATTTTGCATAGCATTACTTTTAAATTATTAAGAGAGTATCAAATACTATTTTAATATTTTATAATGTATTTCTTATATGGTTAAAGACTTAAATCACTTTTGAAAGTCAGCATTAAAAATTAGAAGAACAGTTTTAATATTTAGATTATCTCTGCTATTCACAATTACATATTAAGATTGACATACACTAGAATAATAGAATAATAATTTCTAATAACAGTAATATTAGAAAACTAATGGAAATGTAACAGTGAATTTATGTAACTTGCATATGAATGTAACTTATATTTAAAAAGGAACTTCACCATCTTCTTGCCTGTTGAGACATCAAATAATTGGATATTTATTAAGCAAGCCACCATACCAGGAATGAGATGCTTGTTCAAAATGGTACATCTTTCAGGTATTTGTGGAGCATCTGTTTTCCTTGGGAAACATTAATATTATTAATAATGATTCTAAGGATACCATTTATTGAGCATTTATTGATACCATTTATTGAGCTTCCCATGGCAACACTGTATTGAAATACTGCTATTGATTCCCACCTTCCTGCTTTGTCTCAAAGATGAAAGCTGTAGATAGAACCGTCTACTTTCTTCCTACTTGCCTAAATAACTGTTAACTTGACATGCTAAGATACCATTTGTTAATATTAGAGAACCACTATAGGGAAAGTTAGTATTAATTTTTACTGTTGAATGCTTTTGTTCTATGCTAATTATATTTACAGTATCCACAAAAAGATGAAAATACATGAACTCTGTAAATTTCTGACTACAACCGGAATCTGAAGCTTGTGCCTAAACTGTCAAAGTTTTGCAGAAGTTTACTTATGAACTTAAATCTGTGTTGAAATATGTATAACTGATATCAGACACAATTAACAGGTTCATTTGGAGAAGGAAGGAGCCAAGTAGTTTTGCTGGTAGGAGGAGAAAACACTGGTTAATTAATGAATGTGTCATAGAGAAAGAGACAGGAATTGGAGGAATTGGAGGAATTGGAGGGGGAAGGGGAGAGGGAGGAAGAGGGGGAGGAGGAGGAGGAGAAGATTTTTTTTAAAGGCTACTTTGTTATTTGCCATCAGCATGGTCTTATCTATGCTATATGAATACATTTTTCCCTGCTCCAGGAAAATTATGGCCTACAAAGAATGAGTTGTAGAGACCTGCTTTAGTTTGAAATAGCCATGATTTCATACTCTGCACATTGGCCTTGGGATATTGAGAATACCAAATATGAGGTCCCACTGAACCACATCTACTTTCTCTGAGTTATCAGACACCCTGTACCTTAGCTAGGCTTCTGACGTGTGACTGAGGTGCAAAGTTTGCCCAAAGTTATAGATTATGGGCAAGTAGAGGTGTTTCAGGATTCCATTACTTCCAAAGAGTGAGAAGATTTTTGAGAAAGTACCCTTTGTGAAGACTTTTCAAATAAGAGGCATTCCTTAAGATTAGTTTGAAGTGAGAAGTACATAACCCAAAGATAAGCATGAAGTTATCACACTTCTCTGCATTTGTGATTGGCAAAACCTTCTGGAGACTGGCAGTATTTAACAACTCTATTTTTATTAATTCTTATAGCTCCAGACAAATCTTCACTCCAAACTCTCTCCAAATGATATGGAACATGTACGTTGATTGCATATTTGAAGATTTAAAGAATTGGGGAGTATTTTAATTTGGAACTTCAAGAATTTTCATGTAATTTTTTATAAGGACATACCATTTAAATATAGAAAACATGACATTGATTCCTTTGATTGGACAAAAACATTCACAAGACCATTTTTCAGGCTGAAAAAGGAAATGCAAATTTGCGAAACCAGTGTTCCTGCCTGTAGAGATAAAACTTCAAAATAATCATGGGGTGATAATTTTCTTAATGTTTGATAAGTTCAGCTGGAGTCAGAAGCAGAATGTTTATACCTTAGGAATTTACAAAGAATCTGTAAGTGCAAACTCATGTTCACATGACACTCTACTTAACAAATTCTTATGTGATAAACCCAGTAGGGGCAAAAAAGGAAAAAAAAATGTGAGGAGAATACAAAATATCTTTATTTCACACTTAGCAAATTTAACTGTCCTCTCCAGATTAGCAACAGATTCTTCTTTTGAGACATCAAAGAAGGTATTTTGCCCTATGTTTTTAGCACATCCAGTAGAAAGGAAAAAAAAAAAAAAGACAAATACTTTGAAAAAGCTAACAAGATTCAATTATGGTATTTAACTTTATTTGGAAAAGGAAAGGAAATTAAAAAATTATTTCTCCTAAATCTAATTTTTTTCTGACAGAGGAAAAAATAATGGACTTTTTCCAAGTTGCTAAAGAGTGGTATCAGATTATTGTTGGTAGTTGGTACTGAATAATTTACAAAGGACATTTTCCGTCTTGATGATTCCTCTCCTTGTTGTTTGGAATAATGTGAAGTGTCTTGATTTATTGTTAGACCAAACACAAGCAATTTAAACCTACCATAGTACATGTAGACATGAGCTAATTTAGACTGATTTGAATTTGTGAAAGGTGAAAATTCTTTAAACGATGGCTGAAATTTCATTTTAATTTTCCTTTGATCTAGGAACCTCTTTTGTCAGAAGAGTAGGTGATGACCTTCTGGGCTTCAGCCTTTTCCACCCAGAACTTGTAGGTTGGGACAACTTCTCAGAGAACCAGTGTATTAAACCCTGACCATATAATCCTAGTGAACCCGTGACCGATTGCTTCCAGAACATTCTTCCAACCACAAGAAGCTGCTGCTGTTTTGTATGAAAACAGGAAAATCCTTTGCTCAATTAGGTTAGGACATACAAACATAGTCCAAGTAGTCACAGCTCATTGCTTCTGAGAGACAGACCCTCCTTGATCTGTCAGGGCACTGCTGCACCCGCAGCTAAACCAAACCAGGCTCACATCTTTAGTCCCTTGACCCTTGGTCAGTTGACTGCATCTACCTTTGCTTCTACACTCATTCTTAAATTCCTGGGCATGCTTTTCTGCATTTCAATTCTCACAATGATTCTGGATGGTTCTGGGTGGCATTTTAATCTACGAAATGGACCATCCTAATCCGGGATTCTCAGTTCTTCTCCGTCAGCCTCATTGATCTGCACTTCTGTGTCATTTTGTAAAGCCACTCTCATGGTTAGGTTCTCGCTCCTTGCTGTCACCTACATGGGCTCATGGATGATGTAATAAATCATTCAACACTGTCACTACAACCTCATGCTTCATGACTTTCTCTGTTTTTCCAGTTCTCTTATTCTTAAAAATTGGGGGGAACTTCTGGTTCCTATCCCTTGTGTATTTTCTTTCTCTCCTTTTAACTCACCCAGGGTTTATTTCTCTCCTAGATTTCCATTTTTTGCCCACATCAACTAACATCTGATGGGATTCCATCAGCCTCTTGCCGTTAAAGCCATAGGCTCGCTCATACCTGAGCTCATTCTTTCCACCTTCTGTCTTGTAATAGCTGAAGAGTTACTCCGCCCTCTGTTTCAGGCCGGTTCCTCCACCTGATCTATGGATCCCATTTCATTCTGCTTTCTCAGAAACACTCATCTATTGATTATGTTCCTTCTCTCTGTAGCTTCAAATTTCCCCTTGCTCCTGCCTGTTCTCTATCACACATAAACATCCTCAGGTCTCTTCTATCTTAAAAAATGATGGTCTTTCTGTCCCATAGTCTCTTTCATCTAAACTTGATCTTTATCTCTCTATTTCACAGGGGGATTTCCTAAAAGATATCAAACCTACTGACTCTATTTGCTCCTCTTCCATTATTTCTCTGAAATTTTTCTTGTCACAGTCTCCTATGGCATCTTTTTGACAAATGTTCTGGTTTTCATAACTTGGGCCCATTGACAGCATTTAACACGGCTCATCCCTTTCTCTTTCTTAAAGCACTTCCTTTTCAGGATTGCTAGGGCAAATGTTTGCCTAGATTTTAGCCTGTTGCTCTAGCTGCTCCTTCCCCATCTCCTTGCAAGTGCCAGCAATGTTATTTGTCTCTTCAGTGCTGGGCCCTTTTCTGATCTTTCTTTTCCTTAATGAGCTTAATGACTCCCGTGGCTTCAAAGGCAAAATGAATGTTGACATCTCCAAATCTATATCTCTGATTTCAGTCTCTTTTCTGAGCTCCAGACCTGAGTATCCATCCACTTATTGGATATTTCTAATTGCATTTTGTATTGGTACTTTCAAATCAGTTTACACCAAACTGAACATATCATCTACTACAGAAAACTTGTTTCTCCAGGTGTATATATTTAAACAGGGTAACTACCTGCCCAGTTGCCCATGCCTGAAATAGAATCCTACAAGACACTTTATACTTCAACCCTCCCTTTCTGACCAAATGAGTTATAAGATCTGTTGATTCTATTGCTCACATATCTTTTGAGCTTGTCTCCTAGCCCTAGTTCAATGTGAAATTGTCCTCTCAATAAAAATTAACCATGGGGGGGGGGGGGTGACTAGGTGGCTCAGTGGGTTAAAGCCTCTGCCTTTGGCTCAGGTCATGATCCCGGGGTCCTGGGATCGAGCCCCACTTCAGGCTCTCTGCTCAGCAGGGAGCCAGCTTTCTCCTCTCTCTCTGCCTACTTGTGATCTCTGTTTGTCAAATAAATAAATAAATTCTTTAAAAAAAAAAAAAAAAAAAAAAACTATGGGTTTTGCTGCCTTTAAGTCAGTTTTCCATACTCCAGCTAAAAATCTTTCCAAATGCTAAATATCTGATTTTGTTACCACCTTGCTTAAAATCCTCAGGGAGATTGATACTCTGATAGTTCAAATTCTCATACATGGCTTAAAAAGCTTTCTTTTGCTCATATTGCACACTTTCACTGGCCCTATTCAGTATCCTTCAACCACACCGAATTATTTTCCTTTACCTAAAGGTGTTTGGTCTCTTTAAAGCCAATTCTTTGCCTGTTTTTCCCATTTTCTCTTCCTATGTCTTCTTCGACATTTTTACTTAGCTACTCTGTTTCATGACAGATTTTCTCTGTGAAGGCTTTCCTGATGCCTCCTCACCCTTTGCTGACCCCCTCCAACTCTATATGAATTCTCCTTCCTCTTGTTTTTGAGATAAACTGATAAATGCTACATTGGAATTTCATCTACTGGAACTTCTTTGTATTGCAACCTTTACTAGGGCCGTGATTTTATCTGAGTTGTCACCATTATTTCCCTAGTCACTAGGACAGGACCTATGTAATGAATTTTCTTTGCATAAACACATAATTGGTTATGTAAAAATTACTGAATGTCTGTTATATTTTAGGTTATAAGAGGAAATCTATAAAGCTACATGCATGCTTCTGCTTTCTAGGAGCTTATCATTGAAATAGGAAAAAAAAATATACTCTCCATCCTTCCCAACAGGAATTTAAAAAAGCCTCGTTGTGCTTTTTGACCTTTAAATTCAATGACAGTTCAAGAATGAGGAGATAAATTAAGGCGGGAAGTGAACTGGAGATCAGATTATCCATGGCCTTGAGGCCAAGTCACTGAGGTTGGTTTTGGAGCAACACAGGATTCTTCAAGTAATGTTAGAAATATAACCTATCTAAAAAACAATCTGAGGGGTTTGAAGTGGTGGGGGGTGGGTGGTTGGGGTACCAGGTGGTGGATATTAGAGAGGGCACAGATTGCATGGAGCACTGGGTGTGGTGAAAAAATAATGAATACTGTTATGCTGAAAATAAATAAAAAATAAATTAAAAAAAGAAATAAAAAAAGAAATATAACCTATCAACTTGGAAAAAAATAATTTAAATATATCTACTTGTTTTGGAAAAATACTAGGTCAGCATCACTTCCCTATTTTTCAAAATTGCTTATTTATATTTCATCTACAGTGTCGATTGTTGACAGTCAACTGTAGGTCTTGGAATAAATAATTACATTCCTTTGGAGGAATCACCATGTTGGCTAGGTTATGGTTGATCATATTTCAATAAAGTGGAGGATTTAAGGAGATATTAAAGAAGTCATCAAATCTTGCTTCTTGGGAAGGGCACTCATGTAGCTTTCATATTACACAGCTTTAACAGACATTGGTGTGAGCCTAACTTGTTCTGTTCTCTTTGAGCTTTAAAAGAAACTTGATGTTGGCATAGGTATCTATTATTATTTTTAAGATTTTATTTATTTATTTGACAGAGATCACAAGTAGGCAGAGAGGCAAGCAGAGAGAGAGGAACGGAAGCAAGCTCCCTGCTTAGCAGAGAGCCTGATGTGGGGCTCGATCCCAGGACCCTGGGATCATGACCTGAGCGGATGGCAGAGACTTTAACCCACTGAGCCACCCAGGTGTCCTGGTATAGGTATCTATTATTTAGGAAAGTACACAACAAGACTTTTTTTTTTTTTTTCCTTTTTAAAAAATATTTTCATGGAGCACCTGGGTGACTTAGTTGGTTAAGCATCTGCCTTCAGGTCTGGTCATGATCCCAGGGTCCTGGGATCGAACCCCATGTCAGGCTCCCTATTCGGTGAGGAGTCTATTTCTCTCTCTCCCTCTGCCCCCCACCCCAGCTTACGCTCTCTCTCTCTCTCTCTCCCCCTTCTTCCTTTAAATAAATAAATAAAATCTTTTAAAAAATAAAAATAAAAGATATTTTCACAAAATGATCTTTTCAAATTTTATCATTCCCTTAACCCTGTATATTCTTGAATCTTAAGACAGACGTCTGTACTTATATACTTAGTATGTACTTAGTAAAGTTGTTATGAGAATTAAAAGAATTAACCAGTGCTTTTGATTCTTACTTTAGTTCCTTTTATTGTATAAGGAAAATATTTCACTCATTCTAGAGGATATAAAATGAAATGATGAGAGAGTTCATGCTAGGTCCAGCCTGGGTGGTCCAGCCTGTGGTTTCTGACTCTCCCAGGAGCTGCCTAACCACCCTGAGGGCTGCTCAGAAATTATAATATTTGGAAGAATCCAAAACTCACTGGAGGTACACATTTGGGAAGCCCTGAGTTTTTAAACCTATTAAAATTAGAATTATTAAACATAAAGAGGGCATCAGCTATTACTGGGGCTTTACAGTAACTTTCTAAACATGAGGCAGAGTAGATACTATTGCGATTTTGTAAATGAGCATTCTGGAGCTTAGAGAGAAGTGTGATGCAACCAAAAGGTTCTTTTAGGACATAAATGATTTTAAGCAGAAATGAGATTCCTAGAACACCCTCTCCCCAGCCCTTATCCCAACCAAGCAAAAAAGACATATGGGGATTACATAGAAGGGGTAAATTAAAGTTATACATGAAATTGTTAATACATATTCCCAGTTGAGAGTTACTCCTGTCATTTGGACTATCTAGCATCCTTCTGGTGGCCATATGCTCTGTGTTACAAAACGTGGAGATACAGATGAAACTTGATTCTATGGGGATGCTTATCAATTACATTTAATCTTTGTACAGTGATGTATTACACACTGTAAGGTTAAATGTGTTAAGCACACAGATAAAAACTGCCAGTGATAGAATATACTCATCATTTTAAGAAGCATTTATCTATAATTTGGTCATGTTATTTTATTCTTCTTCTCTAGAGAAAAGTTATTTAAAACTGACCCACTTATTTCTTAATTCAGAGTGGTGGTATTAATTTTATCACATCAGGGTTTGAGGTTTCTTGAAATGGAGCTAAGAGACATAATGAAAATACACACACACACACACACACAAATCTAAGGTAACTTATTCCAATGACAAGGTTTAAAACATTTGTGTTCATACACACTTCAAAAGAAAACAAAAGGGTACCTGGTGGCTCAGTGGGTTAAAGCCTTTGCCTTCTGCTCTCATGATCCCAGGTTCCTGGGATCCAGCCCTGGGACCCTGCTTCCAATTCTCTCTCTGCCTGCCTCTCTGCCTGCTTGTGATCTCTGTCTGTCAAATAAATATATAAAATCTTAAAAAAAAAAAAAAACAAAAAGAAAATAGCAATGCCAATACTCATTAAACCATATATAAACTGCTAAGACATTTAGCAAAAATATGACAAAGCTATATAAATGAGTTAAAATATGACCCCAGCTTTAAAACTTTTATGAATTTCTTAAAAATATTCCCAATACCATTTTACAAAGTTGGTAGTTGAATAGTTCTTTTTGTTAACTCCATGTAGTCTATTTTTCATATTTTCATTAAAATCATTTGAAATTACATCAATAGCAAATTGTCATTTTGCTTAATGAAATTAGATATTGCCAAATAGTCATGAAAGACTGAAAAGACCCAGAAACTTAATGGATAAGTGGATTAATAAGATATATTAGATTAATAGACACTTGTAGGGACTTGATGCTAAAACATTTTCTGTAAGGGCAATTTGCTAAAGTAGTCTTCCTTCTTATATAAAAACTGTAATCTTAGAAGAAAACTGTAATATATTTTGCTTTTAATCGGAGACTTTAACATGGCCCAAATGGTCAAATATACCATCCTAAACTATTACTATGAACTGATCATGTTTTCCAAAATTTGTAATTTGAAGCTGTATGGAGATGGTCTTTGTGAGGCTATTCAGTTATGGAGGTAGAGTCTTTATGATTAATTTGTGTTCTTATTAAGACACTAAAAAGCAAGAGAGCCAGCTCTCTCTGGGCTCTCCCACATGAGGATACAAGAAGGTGACCCTCTGCAAATCAGGAAGCAAGCAAGCCCTCACATTACACCAGATCCACCAGAACCTTGATCTCGGAATTTTATGACTCCAGACCATGAGAAATAGAGATTTGTTGTTTAAACCACTCAGTCTATGGCATTCTTAATATAGCTATTTGACCTGAGACCTCTATAGGAAATAGAAGGAATGTGAGCTTTGGAAGCTTGTCCTATTTCTGGTTTTCTCTAATGCCTGGAAATTTAAATAAGCAGTTATTTAATGATAAAGAACAATTCTTACTAGTGAATATGAATACTCACCAAATGAACTGCAGAGACATTACAATAAAACTAGACTCCTCAAAGAGATAATGACATAATTCTCTGATATAGAAAACCTTTAATTCTGTTCATGGTAGAAGCATCTGGCAATACCCAGATGTTCTACAACTTCCCTCTGGAAGGGAAACCAGCCATAATTCAGTGAAACATTATTAGAAGACATGATTTGGGTGGTTTCTTTTCCCCTTGAATGACTATTGATTGGAATAATGCAGAAATATATTCTACATAGTTTAAGTCAATTTAAAAGGTATTTTGTGTATAAAATATGTGCAAAATTTTGGTAGGTATTGGAGAAATATAGAAATGAGTAAGAAATTACCTTAAAATAATTTTTGTTGAATTTGTACAGTGTCTAAGTGGAGTATGAATAACTAATAGAAAAAGAAGAAGGACTATTTCCTGCTGTTGAGTTTAAATAAAACCATGTGCCCTAATTATTATATCTTATCATTAGCAAGTGCTGATTTGAGGTTCCTGATATAAAATAAGGAAGTGTCAAACATTCCAGGAAAAATTAATATTTCATTTACTTGTAAGTACTAATTGTTTTATTAATAGTTTGGTCCTTTAAATAAACCACCTCCATACATGTATTACCCTAAACAGTGCTACATTAATAAGAAATATTAATAATAGTTTTAAAAAGCCTTGCTTGGTTGATTTCTAATGATTTAAAAAATAACTTACAGTGCAATTGAATTAATTTATTACTTTTCCAAGTGTTCTATTCAAGAACATTTCCAAAGTTTTTATTTTTATCTGCTAATCATACATAGTACTAAGAGTGTACGTGTTAGGTAAACTGACACCTTAATAGGCCTGAAAAGTCAAATAGATGGGAAATTCTCAGTAGGGCTCTTCTAGTTTCCAGTAGAAATTTCTTATCAAAATATCTGTCAGTACTGGCCATGACAAAGAGGCTTTTTTTTTTTTCTATGATAATACTTATGATTAGGACCTCCTTTCTCATCTATTTTCTATAACAAAATTCTATAATTACTCATTCTGTCGAGTATGAATTGTATAATGTGGTAGTCAAAACTTATTTTGGTCAGTATGCTTTTGAGTCTGTATCTTGCTATACCTGTGATTCTAAATCTCTAATCCTCTTTCTAGCTTTCTAAGATAATATTCAAAGATAAGGATAACCAAAAATGTTATATGTAAGTTGTGGCTGAGAGAATGACCAAAGGTAAATTACCTATAATACTGTACAAACTCATTTGCAAGGCAGTCGACCCAGAATACTGAAAAGCTGAAAGCCATCTGTACGGGGAAATGAGAATATAAATTCTCCCTGGGGTGAAGCATTTCACAGCTGGTTTCAAGGGCACCAGTGACGAATTTGGCCAGGCCCCTCCAAGGCAAAGCAGCTCCATGAATGAAAAGTCCAAGACATATACCTACAACCTGTCCATCTGTTTATCTGCCCATGAATCAACTTCCAGACCTGTCTTCATCATCTGTAGAAATCTTACACCATCTTTAAGCAAATCCAGGGCACGTTGTCAGTTTCCTGTTGTAAAATGGCAAGTAATAAACACTCTGGAAAGGATGCTGGAACTTCTCTGAGTTTTCCAGCTAATTCTTCACTAGTTCGGGTAAAACAACATATAATCAGAAAGTGAAAGAGCCTAAATCTGGGTTTGAAAAGTTTAATTCAAGAAACTGGTTAAAGCCAGAAAAGGTTGTCCCTTCTTTCTGACTCCGCTGCTTTAGAGAGTCTCTCATTTATTTCTTTTATGTGATTGGGAACTTCCAACCATCAGGGGGGCAAAAAGGAGATGACACTTGGCCAGCGTACTGCAGGGTTTCCCATTCTAGCTTGGAATTGAGGTCTGGAAGTGGCAGTTTTACTTCTGGAGGTAGCAGTTTTACAAGATTTACAGCCCTTGTTTATATTTGCGGATTGACAATAACATGTATTATGAAAACATGTCTCTGTCTTTACACACATGTGCAGAAATATACATCTTTTTACTCATGAATATCTTCATGCAAACACGTTTTCTTTAAACACATGAGTCCTTGTACTCACATTTAATTTTCTCATAATCTAATTTCTGATTAGTATTTATAGTACACAGAGACTCCAAGTATATATTTTTACACTCCTAACTGCATCTTCTTGCTTCCAGAAACTTAAAAGCAGCAGTGTTCAGAGAACTGGTATCATTGCAGGATCAATCTATGAAAACATACTTTCTTTTTTAAGAGATGAAAGTATCTGATATCTACACAGGAGCTGAGAAAAGCATTTTTACCAGCTGAATTGCTTTTTCTCTATATGTTGCCTTGAATTTGTTCTAGTGAATCAAGTCCATTGCTTCAAAGACTTGCAGTAATGTGGGACATTGTTTCTTTAATAAATGATTAACTAGCCCAGCTCCTTGCAGTCTAAAAGGTAAGCTAATTACTATTTTGTATCTTAAAAGTATGGCTTCATGAACCCAAAACTTAGCAAAGGAGAGGTCACACAAAATTGCAAAGGTAGTGAGACAGGCAAATCTAGTGCCTGGCTGCCCCTGATTTAATTTTGTTTGTTTGTTTGTCCCTGATTTACTTTCAAAGCCTTAAATATTCAACGTACTTGTAGACTCATATGGTGAATTTGCAAAGGTACATTGGGAAGCCTGTAGGGAAAGTCATTTAGGGCAGGAAATATCACTCTCAGGTAAATTCTAATTACTATTCTGACTTCTGGGCAGTAAAGTCCTTCCTCAGACAGATTCATCAGCGCGGGCTCATTGTCCTTGTGGGCTGGCGAGGAGGAGCAGTGTTGTTTGGGTGAGTTATTGAGGGGACATCTGTGAAGTGACAGATGTCTGGCGCCTGGGCAGTGCTGGGTAAGCCCATGTTTTGTTTATGAAGCAGCCTCTCTGGAAAAAAAAAAAATCCTTCTTATACTTGTCTTTGCAGAGCCTAAAATCATGCTTCTCTTGATGTGGCACGTGATTTAGCTATTAAGTGACATTATTTTCCTCTTTTCTCTTTATCGGGAAAGCAATTCCAATAGACACACACTCCATGGACGAACTCCCCCTTTTGAGGTTTTGTTTACTTACTTCAAACAGTGTGTACCCCTGTGGGTTTTTTAAAGGTCAGTTCTCAGGAAGATGAGGAGAGTTTAGATTCTAAATACATTTTCAGTACCTGAAACATCTGTTCTTCCCTTTCATTCCTGAAGCCCAAACTAGACCGGAGGCCCTGTTTCTCTGGCTTACAGCAGTTGTCAGAGTTATTTCGACTACAAACAGACTTTTCAATTCTCGTGCTTTTGTGCTAGCTTCATAGTTTTAAGCCTTATCTTGGGCTTTTCTTCTTCCTCTCTTTGATCCTGTGCCAGAAAAAATCTTAAAAGGCAAAGTGAATGTGTGGTGTTTGCTCATTTTTAACTTTGCAGTTCTAAGACAAAAATATCAGAAGCATCAGAAACCTTTACCCTGGTACAAGTGACAGTCAATGGCTGCAGAAAACCACCAGACACATTTATTTTCAGGGATACATACACACACACACACACACACAAACATATATATGTATCAATATAACTGTGTATGTGTTTGTGTTTCTGATGTCAGCCACATTTCTACTAGTGAGAACTTGACAACGGAAAGGTAATGGAAAGGTGGGGTGAGAAATACGACAGAGATTAGAAGAGACTTAAAAGAACAGAGTTGGGATTTCTAGCTTGTGCCAATGTTTGGAGGAGGCAAATGTTGATAATACCTTTTTTTTTTTTTTTTTTTTTTTTTTTTTTGGTCCAAGTGTAAAGTTCCTACAGAAACAGACAAACCATGTTTTATATAAAGATGCTTTTTTTATATAAAGAAAACTCGTACGCAATTTCTTTTTGGCAATGTTTTAAAATTATCACTGAGGGTGTCAGGAATAACAAAGGAGAGTACTAGTTGGGTATATTATACCCAATTTAACATGGGAAATGGAGCCAAATTGAGGCAAACTGGAGGTATCACTGATCTTTCTTTTTCATATCATTTAGAATTTCTTTTTCTCTTCTGCCTTTCAGAGGAAGTAGGGGAGCCAAGGAGTGTATTTCTTCACAAATTATTTATTATTATTATTATTATTATTATTGTAAATTAGAGCTTAAATGAATTTACTGTTTTTGGTCTTTTTGAGTAGTAGGTTGGAGTCTGAGTTTCTGAGTTGGGCAGAGAAAAACCAGTGGGTGCTGTTAGGCACAGTTTCAGATCACCCACTCATAGTATGTGATTTACGCAGCCTGGGAGCGGGCTGCTACCTGCTGTTATGAAACAGAGAAGCACGTGGTCTGCAGGATCCTGAGTGTCTTCTCTCCTTGGCTTCCTACCCATCAAATCCTCACTGGGAGATTTATCTGCTTCTGAACTTCATTTTTGAGAGACTGATCTCTTCAGAGTGTAGGAAAATAAATAAAAAAAAAACAACCTTGAAGGATTATATAAAATGTTAGCTTTTAAGGAAGAAGGAAAGAAAAAAGATGCTTTAGTTTCAAGAAGACTCATTTGAATAAAGACCCGGCAGGCTAATTTCTAGAGTCTGGTGAGCAGATACTCTCAGGAGCAGAGAAGGAATTGGTATTAAACTGCAGCTTAGGGTGTCTGGGTGGCTCGTGGGTTAAAGCCTCTGCTTTTGGCTCTGGTCATGATACCAGGGTCCTGGGATGGAGCCCCACATCAGGCTCTCTGCTCAGCAGGGAGCCTGCTCCCCCCCCCCCCCGCCCCAACCCACCTGCCTCTCTGCCTACTTGTGATCTCTGTCAAATAAATAAAATCTTTAAAAAAAATAAATACATAAACTGCAGTTTAGGAGCTATGGGGAGAAGGATTTGACAGTGAGAATAAACACAACCACAAACAAAGCTTTGGCTAACTGCTCTGGCCAAGGAGATAATGTGTATCCATTTGTATGAAGGGAGTCCGTTGCAGACTCTCAGGGAGCCTTTTGCACCTTTCTCCAGATGACTGTTTGGGACCAATCTTTGGACGTTTTTTGTTTGTTGCTTTTGTTTTTAAAGATGGGCTAGCTACTTGTACTGTGATCCACATTTTGATTTTAATGACAAAAGAGACTAAATTAACCATATTTCTGTGGTAGAAAGGTAAAATATTGAATTATTTTCTCTCTTGTTCATATATGGAATTAATGTGACTGTGAGACCCATTTTTGGTTATGAGTTTAATTTTAGTGTGTTAAAGGCGCTCAGGAAAAGCAGCATCCAGACTACAGACATTTAGGCAAATACAGGGGAGAGTGGGGACTGGCAATTAGTTTACAGGATCGAACATGGTGCTAGAAGTTCTCAAGTCTGACTGCCTAAGGAAGATAATAGGGTTCAGAATATTGAAGTGAATAGCCTGTTGTCATAGATCTACACAGAGCACAATGGTGTACATTGTGTTCTGTCCCCTAAAATTCAGAACCTTATCCTTTGTACTGTCCCATGGTTCTCCTGCAAGTACGAAGCATGATGATCAGAAAGGCTTGTTCCTTATGAATAACTGGAGCTTCTGATGATTAAAGAGACCAAGGTTTATCCTTAAGCAGTGGTTTTCAGTGGGAGAGATCAGGTGAATCTTTAGATTTGGAGAAGAAAAATTTTATCTTTCTTAAAAAAAAAAAAAGTTTTTCCTGTAAACTTGCACTTCAAGGAACACAGAGGAATGACAATGGTAGGCATGTTGACAAGACCTGAGGCAAATCTTTAGGATACTTCTGTATAGGGTCAGCCTTGAAACACCTCATGATTTGGTTCATTCTCTTCACTGATATGAGGTAATGTTCATTTATTCTTTGAGAATATCCAATTCTGCTATTAAAAAAAAATAAGCTGTATGAAACTCATAAAATGTGTTATGTATAAATAATAAGTAGAACATGTATTAAAAAGGTTAGATGGACTAAGAGATAATAAATATGAGTTACTGAAATCTACAGGAGTCACCTAACACTATTTGTGATACACAAAATATATAAGAGATACTAAATACTTGGGGCACATTAAATATGTGTGAACACTCAATATGCATGGCCACTCATTGGTAACACCATTTTGGTTTCATGTGGCTTCTACACAAGAAACATAAATGGTGGTTTGGCAAGTGAATTGTTCACCAGCTATGGGCAGGTATAATTGTCCCTGCCTTGCCAGTGTGTGTCACTGGACAGAGTGCTTCAATCCAGGACACTGTCTTCATATTTCAGCTTTAAATCTCTTAATATGCCATTGGAGTGGCTTGGACACTGATGTGGCAGGAAGAAGGACAAGATATATGAACATTGTTATAGTATTGGTAGGAAACTAATATACTATTCCAGGTGTAAAAGAATAGAATAGCTCATAGACCAAATTAAAATGCTCAAATCACATGGTTTAATTAAGGGTATTTAAAACACAGTAGGAAGACAGGAAGAAGAGGTGAAATGAGTTAATACAGTTAAGATAGGGTATAGCATACTACTTGAATCCTGGGTATACAAATTACCACAAACTGAGTGGCTTAGAATAACACCAATTTATTATCTTACAGATCTAAAGGTCGTAAGTACAAAATGGGTCTCACTGGGCTAAAATCAAGCTTGTGGTCCTTTCTGGAGGCTCTGGAAGAAAACCCTTGTTGCCTTTTCTAGCTTCTACAGCTAACTTTTGTTCCTTAGCTCATGTCCCCCTTCCATCTCCCAAACCATATTCATGGCCAATGAATTTCTCGCAATGCCATGTATCCAGTTCTGACCCTCCCTCTGCCTCCTCCTTTCTCATTTAAGGACCATTGTGATTATATTGGGCCCACCTGGATAATCAAGTATAACCACTTTATCTTAAAGTTGGGTGATTAGCAACCTTAATTTTATATACAACCTTAATTTCAACTTGCTGTGTGTATGTGTGTGTGTGTGTGTGTGTGTGTGTGTGTGTATAAACATACGGATATGGGTTAGGACATCAACATTTGAGAGGTTATTTTTCTGCTTATGACTTTCCTGGTATTGGACCTATAAGCTACCATTGTGTCAAGGTAATTTTTCACATGACTGTTGGACTTATTTAACAATCTTTCATTCATCTGATATTGGTTTACTACCATGTTCATTGAGTTAAGGAATCCTCTTCTCAAAGCCTTCTGTCCTTAAGCTCCACCAGAAAGCTGATAGCTTTATTTTATACCTTTCATTGATGCAATAGAGGATCAAGGAGCTACAGGCAAAATCCTGAACTCCCATATTTGTTGGGGTTATTAACTCAAAATTAAAGTGATGAACCGTCTTGGTTTTCCTGGGACTGAGGGGTTTCCTGGAACCCAGACTTTGGGCGCTAGAACTGAGAACAGTGCTAAGCAAATCAGTACACCAAACCTCTCTTGGACTCTCTTGCCTGTCCATTCAGTAGCTTCCATTAGCCATTGGAGTTAGTTAGGGACTTGTGTTTGTGTGTGTATGTGTGTGTCAATGTTAGTCTTAGGCAAGGAATCCAAAAGTTATGGCTCTGTGGTTTAAATATGTATCGGAGCTGTGAGCGTCATCTATCCTTTCTCTTTCTAAATGCACTCAATGGCAGAATAAAGTGGAGAGATTATCAGAAAGTTTTCTTTCAACTCCAAAATGCTATGAAACGCTATGATATTTTGTCTATTTTTGGTGAAATTATTACTAAATAGCTTTGGAATAGGTTACTGGAAAGTTCAGGGCTAGGATTCTGTTCTTTTGTTACCACATTCCTGAGAAGCCATGCACAGAGTACTGTTTGAGGCTCTTGCTGGTTTTTGGCTATTTACATAGAAAGTACATTGGCTTTTTCTGGAGTCTTCCAAGATCCATGCAAATATTTGAAGTTTGGGGCATTTAAAGCTTTTAAATAGTTAGCTAGCATATAATTAGGCTTGGTTTCTCTCATGGCCCAAGGCATGGCTTTTCTAAGATGTTCCAAACAGCTAAGATGTTCCAAAATTCTGTAAGTAATTATGACATGCTTGTATATGCATTTGTGGCAACATGGTTGTTTCATAGTACTTTTCTTCTTTCTTACCACAAATGGAAATATGAATTGCTGATTCAAGAAAATAGTCTAGAAAGCAGCTATCTTAAGATATGGCAAACAGATGATGGAACAATTTGATATGTAGATAAAGTGGGGTTTATACAAAATAATTGATCATTAATATCTTCACAGTATGATGTTATGATATGTAAGATTTGAGTTGGAGGTGAGAAAGGGGAACTATCTAAATCCTGTTGAAGGAAGTTCTTTTATATCATTTAGGAATGCACATCCACCAGGGAAGGGAGTTAGATGAAATGAAACAATGGATTCTTGTGTTTGTTAGGAAGAATAACCTTTGCTCTGTTACTGGTATAGCTCCTGCCTGTGGTACACACTGACTCCTGTGACCACTGCATGCAGCCCACACCAGGCATCCCAGATAGGCCCCAGAAGTTATCTCTTAAGATCTCCATTATCCCCTAATTTGAATGTGTATGGCAAGAAATTCAACAGGACAGTCACCAAACACTGTATTTGCCCTCCCTAAACTTCTCCGCCCTATTATATATATATATGAAAGAGTACTTGACGTTTCTCTATGGACAGTGGCTTTGAGCTTGAACCAAGAGCCCAAGGTTGTAAATAATTTATACTTTGTTACTCCTTTTCTCCAAAGAATGCAACTTAGAGAGTAAAGGAAAGTGGGAAAGTGAAGATGGACAGATTCAAGAAGCACTTGTGAGTCTGGCCTTTAAGAAGGAACTCAGTAGTCTCTCCTTATTGACCGATCTCTCTGGCCTATCATGCAGGGAATTGGAAAACACAATTTTCTTCCATTTGTTCCTTTGATGCTTATTTGTCTTCTGTGGGCTTGAGTAATTAGGAGCTGGCCATCATAGCGATGTGCATTTTTTTTAAACCTTGTACATTTGTTTTCCAGTATCTCCTGCCTAGGGTATGATGACAGATGGGAAAATGGGCTTTTAGAATTTAAGAGAACATTGAAAATTGCCATATCGAAAAAGCAGATGGATAAATGTGGTCAGGTAAGACTGAGACCACCACAATTTACTGCTTAATCAGAGTGACGCAGGGCCAAGTACATTTGATCTGTAGATGAAAGTTGCTAATAAGCCAGAGGTTTTGTGTGTCTGTCTTGGACATGTGAGATGAGAATGAGTTTTACCAGTGAGTGGCTGATTTAAGACCTCATGAAGATCAAGAGACCCATATGCTGTTTGCATATTTAGTACTCACTTGGGCCTTCAATCTTTTAACACCTCTAGCTAGCACTCTGATCTCCTTTATCTGTATCTACGATGTCTTATGAGTTGCTTTTTCTTTAACACATGCATAAGTTATATTCTAAGTTATATTATTATATTATATTATACATATTACATATAATATATATAATAAGTTATATTATTATATTATAAGTTATATATAAGTTCATTCTGTTTGTTTTATGTTGTATAGAAGATTTGAATATTCCCAAACAATAAGGCAAGTGCTTATTTACACTTCATTAGAACATGTGTAGGAAGTGTAGAGACATTTTACTATGATCTCAATGTATGGAGCATACTTTTGTGTATTTATTAGTGCTTTCCAGGTTTTTCCTGTGATTATGTTAAAATAGAAGTTGGATTATATGAATGTTTATGTCATTGTTAACAAAAGGGTTGAAGATTAACATATGAGTATGTCTTTTACTATCTTATTATTATACTTAAATGAATAATTGTAGTCTGTAATTATTCAACGTATATTTCTGAGAGCCTAAAATTGTAATCTGAGGATGGTGACAGTAAATGGCAGGCAAATATGTATTTATAAACTGCTATGTGCTCTAAGGGGAGAGAAAAATTGTAATTACAGAAAAATGTCTTAGCTGGGAGATGAGAGAGTGAAGAGGTCTATCGGAGTAGGCCTTCAAGAAGCAGCCTTTGGCCTGAAAAGGGAGTAAGCCACACAGAGAAAAAGAGAACATTTGAATTTTAAATTCAAACAGCTAGAAACAAATATTGAAGTCTGTGAGGTCTAGTACCTGCTGTGTCTAAACAAGATGCAGAACATTTGCATCAAATGTCCCCTGTATCCTCCACCAACCCAAACATCATTTGGACTTTGTCTGCATAGACTTCAGAGTTAGTCGTGGTGTCAGAGGAGGTTTGAGCAAGTTGCCTTCTCCATCGGATGACTACCTTCAAATCTGAAATCTGCCTCTCAGCTGTCTCTTCAATGTGTAAATCATGGGAGAACTTGCTGCTGATGTTGCCAGGGAGACAAGCCTGCCTTCTCTTTCATAAACCGTGTTTTTAATGGGGAGAATTACCCAATCCATGACTGCAGTGCTTGGTTACTATGGCAGGTGGGGGACAGCGGAGGAGAAAAAACAATCCTTCTCTTTTCACACAGAATATGAGATCTATTATATTTTATTTAGAGTTTCAAAAATGAAAGGCATAACAAAAGCCTGGTGCCAAAATATGCCTGATTCTGTGGCTATCCCCAGGCAAAATTCAAAAGAGAAATGAAGGAGTTTAGTTCAGGAGACTTTAAATTAATTTACTAATTAATTTTCAATTTACAGCAGATTTCCCATTGTGAACCAATAGCAGTGGTGTTGTTATTTTATTCATATGCAATTGACAGATGAAGGTAAAATGTGCTTATTTCAGTAAAATTCGTTTTTTTTAAAGATTTTATTTATTTATTTGACAGAGAGGTAGGCAGAAGTAGGCAGAGAGGCAGGCAGAGAGAGGGAGGAGGAAGCAGGCTCCCCACTGAGCAGAGAGCCTGATATGGGGCTCGATCACAGGACCCTGAGATCATGACCTGAGCTGAAGGCAGAGGCTTAATCCACTGAGCCACCCAGGCACCCCTCAGTAAAATTCTTACTATACTATGCTTTATACCCTTAAAATCTTGAAACTTAAAAGATTATAATTTTTGCCTTTATTCCAATGACTCTTTCATTTAATTTTTTATCAAAGGGAGCATGTTCAGAACACTTACATTAGCCTACAGTTGGAAAAAAATCTTCTAACACAAAGCCTATCTTATAATTAAGTATTGAATATCTCATGTAATTTGCTGAGTACTGTATTGAAAACAAACAAAACCCAGAATGGTTGTATGGGTGCAGAATTGTTGTAAGCATATCAGTTGTTGTTTACCCTCATGTTTGTGTGGCTGACTGGGAACTGCAGCTTGCTGCTGGGAAAAGATCAAAATTCAAAATTTGAAGTATGGCTTCTATTGAATGCAAATCACCTTTGTTCCATCAGGGAGCTGAAAAATTGTAAGTCGAACCATCATGAGTTGGGAGCCATCTGTGTGAGTCTGAAGCCCCAAAGATCTCAAAATCTGACATTTCTAGCCTCAAAGACACAAATGCTCATTTACTTTTTTTCCTTACAAAATCCAGTTTCCCCACTGATTTAGGTAAAGAGATAATAAGTGATAACAATTTTAAGGCTACCAGATGAGGAAAAGGGAAGGTTGTGTTGATGGCCATGTGCTTTAGTGCATCTAGCTTTATAGGTGACCACTGATTTTGAACTTTTTTTTTTTTAAGATTTTATTTATTTATTTGACAGACAGATCACAAGTAGGCAGAGAGGCAGGCAGAGAGAGAGAGAGGGAGAAGTAGGCTCCCTGTTGAGCAGAGAGCCCAATTCAGGCTCAATCCCAGGACCCTGGGATCATGACCCAAGCTGAAGGCAGAGGCTTTAACCCACTGAGCCACCCAGGCACCCCTGATTTTGAACTTCTGACATCACATAAAAGGGAATTCACATAGAAGCTATTTTATGAAAGGTTGTATGAACTGAAGGTATTTTGGGATGGCTGAATCAATTCCATGTTATGAGCTATTCATGGTGCTACGACACAACTACCACTGAGTGGAGTGCCTAGTGGCTCAGTCGGTTAAGTGTCTGCCTTCAGCTCAGGTCCTGATCCAGCATCCTGGGATCTGCTCTGCCTGGAACTCCCTGCTCAGCAGGGAGTCTGCTTCTCTCTCTCCCTCTGCCTGCTGCTCTGTCTGCTTATGCTCTCTTTCCCTATCAAATAAATAAATAATATCTTGAAAAACAAACAAGCAAACAAAAAAGCTACCACTAATGTGAAATATAGAGGAAATATTGCCATCCCCCCAAGTAAGAATTAGGGTGACTCATTTATACCATTGTTACCTGAAGAGTAAGTCCTTTTCAATGTCTGACTATGGGAAGTCATTTAAATGTGGGATAGCAGCAAAGTCCAGGGGTATAATTTTGCAGTAGTGTGAGCTAATGGACTTACAATTTGGGCTGGGAAGGGGAAGGCGAAGAAACCACTTGAAACTACTACAGGATAATATGAAACTATATGATAAATTTTCACCTTTAACTATATGATAAAATTTCACCTTTAATGTAACTGTGCCAAAATATGTTCTCCGGAGTAAAAATTTTAGGAGGATATTTCAAGTACCTTGCTTTCCAAATTAATATTGAGTTGCACAGACTATTTGTTGAAATATGTGTATACTTCTTATAAACTTTTTAATTAAAAATTTTCATTTACACAGCTCATTTTTATGTAACCCAAATATATGTTAATTAGCCTCTCTGCCACCGAATGATGGGATCTAGATTTCCCTACCCACTCCACACCTACCCCTTCCTAAGACAAGGACAGCCTTCAGATAGAACATTTGGACAATAGAGAGTCTATCTTCCTCCTGATATAGAGTGGGATGTGCTGTCATCTGCCCTTCTAACACCAGGTTCCATAAGAGCACTCTCCTGCCCACCTTGTTCTCTTTGCTTGTAGATTCTACCTATAACTACAGAATCAGCTTTGCTCCTTCAAAAGTATTTTTGCTACTGCACTAACTTCTAACAGTGGTTTTATTTTTATTTATTTATTTAAAAATTTATTTATTTGACAGAGAGAGAGAAATAGACTCCCCCCTGAGCAGGGAGCCCAATGTGGAACACCATCACAGAACCCTGAGATCATAACCTGAGCTTGAAGGCAGATACTTAAGCAACTGAGCCACCCAGGCACCCCTTTACAATGGGTTTTATTATGTAATGTAATTAAGGGAAATCTGGGGGATAACTAGATAATATGGGGGGGATCGATCTGGAAATTAGATGATCAGATGACTTTTCTGTAGTCTAAGGGCTGAAGATAAAAGAAGCATAAGCTTCTTAGAAGCATAAGCTTCATAGAGTTTCCCTCTGGAGAGCACTTTAATGTATGACTGTTTCCTCTCTTTGTTGTTACGCTAAGAGAGAGAGGGTAAGTCTGCTCTTTTATGGGTGCAAAAGTGTATCTCATTAGAAAAATCCTACTTGGTGACTATCCCCTTCTACAGGACACTCAGCCATTCCCATTTCTACCAGGATCATTCTCCCTGGAAGTTTGTTTCCAAAATCAGAGTTATGCAATCTGGAATAACAATCTGTGGGGTTTTGTAGGAGCTTGAGCGAAAGAGAAGGAATGGGACAAAATGTTTCATGGAAATCCTCGATTTAGAATGGATTTTACAGCTCTTCTCCCTGCCCCCATCCAGATTTGATATTTTGAGATTCTCTCCTGTTGTTGGGAGAGCTTTTGGACAAAACACATTCAAACATTCAGATAGACGCACTCCCTAGGAAAAGCTGTATATCTCAAAGATAAAATAGTACAGATCAGTTTTAGATAAATTATTATCTTCATTTCGGGGAGTAGAACCTTTTGGAAATTATATTGCAGTTAGGAAGATGGCCCTTTACATTATTGTGCAAAGTTGTTTTTTTCCTCTCTTTTGTCTCATTCCTAGCTTCTGTGCTCTGCTCAACAGGCTTGATTTCTCCTGAGGCACAGACAAATTGATAACTTAAATAAAATAGCAATTTTCCTTCCTTTGTTCCAACTTTAATGTGGAGACATCACGGTTATGTTTTGAATGCTGATTGGAAGCAAAAATTGTTCATTCTGGCGGGTGCAGGTTGGTGATACTCTATTCTATTAGAGAGAAAGCAGGCTTCTTTCAGGACTCCAAAGTCTGGATTTATATAATGGGAAAATTTGGGTTAACTGTTGTTGACTTTGCTCCCTTTCTGAGACTATCCCAGGAATTTATGAAAGAAAGTATGGGCTCATTATACAACCTCAGTTTGGTGTCCTGAACCAGGCTCTTCTGGCTGGCTTGGACTCTCATATCTCCCTTATGTTATTTAAGACTTCCAAATCAACTTCAGATTGATCTAGATCACCATAAAACTTCCCAAATGGAAACTCTTCATAGTCATAAAACAATTCACTTAATAGTCGAGGCACCTCTGGCTTCCTTTTGGTATATTTCTACATGTAACCCTAAGGTCATCTAACTAACCTATGTATGTGGCTACAAATAGGACTTCAGTTAATCCATGTACACTCACGTTACAATGCTTTTAGGTTGCAATGGCCAGAGCTCTTTGGGCAACACATTTTACCTTTCAGGATAAATCCCAAATATATAAGGAAATTCCCCCCAAAATATATATGCCACTTGCCATTGAGTCAGATGTAATTATTACACAGAAATATCTGCCAAGTCTATCTTTCCTCAAAGGGCTGCTCCTTCTAGGTGAGCTTAGTTACCGCAAAACCATTACAGGGAAACCTACTGTATTATCTGCTCAAGGTAACCCCTGAAAGCATCTTGCTGTGGCCATGGGTTGTTAAATCCTGCCAACGTAGGCTTCTCCAAGTCAAAGGGCGAGGTTAGGATTAGCACAGTGGAAGGAGAATGTCCTGTTTTGTCCCATGGTTTGCAGTGTGTCACAAAGACCTGATGGAGACTGTTTCCTCAGATTATAGCACTCTTCCAGAGTCTCCTACACTTTTATAAATATATTTTAGTTCCTAGAATTAACCTTTCTGATTCACAGGAATAGGCAGCATGTCCTCAGCCCCATTACTATTCTTCTCTACCTTCTGTTTTTAGCAGCTATTTTCATTTCTCATGAAGTTGAAAAAGAAAAGTGTAAACATACTTTACAAAGGAATGATGTTGGGTGCTATGTGTGCTATATGTGCACTTCCAAGCCAGAATGACTACACCAGCAGAACCTAAACACCTCAGCTCAACCAGTTGAACCTTTTATGCACAGATTAACCATTGCCCTGGGGATTTGTAACGGGACTGTATCTAATTTATTACTTACTAGTTGTAAGATTTAAGGTAAAATTTATGGCTCAAATCTATCTGATGGCTTGCCTTTTCTTACGATGTTTATTATCATTATTATTTTATAGACTTATTTATTTTAGAGACAGAGAGAGAGTGAGCAGGGAGAGAGACAGAGGGAGAGGGAGAGAAAGAATCTCATGCAGACAGACTCCAAGCTCAGCACAGACATGGAGGCAGGGCTCGATCTCAGAACTTTGAGATCATGACCTGAACTGAAATCAAGAGTCAGATGCTTAACTGAGAGAGCCACTCAGGTGCCCATTATTATTAATTTTTCAATCTTTCCAATTTCTCTCTTTATTCTTTACCTCTAATCACAACTTCTAGGAATTGGTAAACTCAGTCTTTTCCTCGTCCCGTAAATACCCTTATTTACATTTGCTGGAGTCTCTCACTGTTACTCTCTGTCCTCCCCAGGGTTTTCTAGATGGCTCTACTTGATCCTTGGGTATTTGCATTTTTTTTCTCTTTAGTTTCTCTGGAATTTCTGGACTGGTTGATTATCTTGTTTCCAGGAATATGGTTCAGAATGTAATATCTCTATTGGCGGTCTACTTTTTTATGCTTTCAAGCTCTGGCTAAGTAAGGTCTATGTTGCTAACTCAAACTCTGTGTTCATTATTTGGGCATAGGCAGGACATAGGTCCTGAATATTGAATCCTACCCTAGCATAAAAATTCTCTACTGCCTGTATTAGATAAGAAGATTATTGCTTCTGTCTTTTCACAACTATAAGATTTTATCAGCAGGAAAGATAAAGGTAATTATTTTTATATAGAATTGATTAAAAATTAAATGAAGCTAAAATGCACTTGAGAGATCACAGAATCCACTGAGTAGCAGGAATGCTTATTTACACATTCCTTACTCAGACATCTCAAAAACTACAAAAGTGCATGCCTCTTTGCCTAAACCTAGTAGTCAACATCATATGAAAGGATTTTCTTGATCGTATTTGTGTCCCTGCATTGTGAAATTAATCCTTTGAGTGCACATAGACTAACTCTGAAATAAAGGGATTAAAGCATTGACTTACAATAGTTTTATATTACATTTGTAGTATAAAACTATAAATAAAAAGTACAACATTCAAGTATTAACAGCATAAACCAGATGTATATGACACCCAAGAATATGGAAGAAATAAAGCTTATATAGCTCATATGATGATACATAAGCTTTGTCCTAAATATTTTGTCAGGAATAAGAAAGGAAAATATATAGCCAAAGGGGTAGAAGATTTTGCTAGCATGACGTGAATAAATATAAAGGAAAAAGAGAGAGATTAGAAGTCGAGGCAGATGACCATGCTACTGGGGCTACTTCGAGGTAGTTGAATCCATGCTGGAGCCCTTGAGGCAGGGGTGTGCCTGTGGTAAGTAGTGGAGGCTGTAGGTCTAAGGTAACTTGGGAGCAGGAATTAAGAGCTGAATCATAGGGTCAGAAAAGTATTATATAGGACCAGGTACAGATCAAAATACTTCAGTAAATCTACTCTCTACAACAACAACAAAAATAAAATGTACAAATATTAAGTATATAGAATACAAGGAAATAACCAGACAAGTATTTAAAGAGAAAGGATGTTTATTTCAAAGTTTCTTATAATAGCAAACATTAGAAGAAGCTAAATTGTCCAACAATATATTACTTGGTTAAATAAATTGTGGCATGTTCAAACATTGAATAGCTTGTAGCAATTAAAATAATGACATAGATTTTATCTTCATTAACATGGAAAGGTTCATAATATTTATATATAATGAAGGTAGGCTACAAAACAGTATCAAAATCACAACTCATCTAATAATATAAAATTCTATTATGCACACATGCAGGTGGGCCCAGAGGAATAATTTTGATAATGGATCTCTGGGATAGTGAGATTAAAGGTAATTACTTTTCTCTTTCTTATGCTCTTCAATGTGTGTTTTGTAAGCTATTACTTATAATGACAATGTATTGATTTTATCATCAGAAAACAATTGAAAGGATAAAGAAAAGGAAGAATGTGTCAATGTAAAGCCACAGGCTAAAATAGGAGCTCAGTATTTAAGCATGTTGTCAGAGCCTTTGACATTTTCAAAAGATGTATTATGAGGAGCAAATAATCTGTTCATTTGTTATTGTTTTTCCCCCCTTGGGAGCACCAGGGCTATTGAAAAATGATTCAGAAGGATGTAGGCCTGAATTGTTCATTAAACAAGGGCATTTCACAAAACACCATAAAATGGAAGTACTTAGAAGTTTCATAGAATTTGTGCTGAAAAGGACCTTTGAGGTTTAGTCCAGCTTCCTCATTTTACACATTGGCATGCTGAGACCCAAAGAGCGTACTGGATTTACTAAAACTCATGCAAGTAATAGAAACACAGATCAGACCCAAACTCAGGATTTATTTATTAATTTTATTTCCACTTTGGACTGTTCCACCATGTAACAATAATTAAAGGTGGCAAGATGCAGAAATGAAAGATGAGAAGAACCAAACTCATTTCTACTTTAAAATGTTGGGGAAGTAGAGAAAAATATGTCTTACAAAACAGTGGCAAATTATGTAGATTTTGTGATTCAAAAAAAATCTAATTATCCCAGTTAACAGAAGCATAAGGAAAAAAATCACATCTGATTTTGTAATCGACTTAAAAATCAATGTATGAAATGTATTCATACACATAATTATGAGTTAATACATCAAATGGGTATAGGTAAAGATAGAAATGCCCTTGTGACCCATAGTCTGTGTTTCGTTGTATGGTTGTAAAAGAAGAGGAGGACCAAGGCCCTGACTTTTGCGAATGTAATGACCAATAATGGACCATAAAGGACCTTGGCTCTTTTAAAACTACACTAGAGACTTAATGTCAACCCCAAGCTTCTGGAGGAATGTGGCTGAATCAGTGCCTTTCGTTCCCCAGAGTGCCTCTTGTTACAGACCTGTCCACTTCCCTGTGTGCAAGGGGGAAGAGATACAATAACTTGTATCTAGACTTGGCTATTTTTGGGTGTGATATAAAAATGTGAGATCGGTATTAAGTTAATAGTTCCAAAGGGAGTAGCTCTCTTTCACCAAAGATCAGTGTCTAGCTTAGTTTTTTCCTCATCGATGGAGAATTAAGATCCATATAAGCCTCATCCTAAAAACCACCCCCACGCCCTTGGCCCCAAAACATACATCTGTGCATAGATTTCCTTACATGCAATTAATTTGCTTCACATACCCATTTTCTAAATTCCTTGCTTAAAGCTGTGACATATTAAATTATCTTATTCTTATTCAACTTCAAAACTATGTTTATAGAATCACTGCATGAATGCCATCTCAGTTTCTGTAATATACTTTTTAGCTTTTCTAGAAAATAATCCAAAGAAGCAGTAAATCAAACTAAAGAAAAAACAATCAGGATAGAATGTCTTTTTTTAAGCTTGGAGGTAGTACAGAAATGAGGTTGGCCATGGTTTGTCTGTCTTTTAATTGTCATCACATTGATCAGATTAAACTCCCTCTGTTTTATGGAGTGGTTATTAGGTATAATTCCCCACAGGAATTCTAGTGCAATTTTGCACTGATGAGAGCTCAGCTTGTTCCAGGAGCAGTGGAGACAGCCGCTGTGTAACTCTCCAGACACCGCCATGCCACTCACTTTCCAACAACCTGAGTTCTCAGCAGAGACCACTGGTACATTAGGCTGTCAGCCGTACTCCCTCCGGAAGGAAGGGCAGCTTTCTTTGGAGCTGAGTCTCCACTTAGAGTCAAACGTCAGCCTGGTCCCTGCACAAGTCACTTTGGACTTTTTAGATATCACTTCAAGAAACCCCCAAGTCTGCTGCTGATTCCATGGATAGCACTCCATGGATATAATGAAAGTCTTGTTTTGATGTTCCGTGTCACTGAGAGCCAGAGCGAATTTGATTTTACCCCAAATAAAAATTAAGGGGAGCAGTTGAAGTAAATCCAACAGATTTGGCTTTTTAGATATCATTTGGGATCCCTGGTGACACCAGACTTAGATTTGTTTAAAACACCATTAATATGCATCTTTTTCTCAATTGATTTATGTTGAATTTAAGTTAGAATCCCACGTGAATTTATAGCCTATAGTTTTCAGTTTAAGAGAAATACATAATAATTAAGTGTTTATGTCTCTGAAGAAAGTCAAAATATGAGGAAAGTCCCCTGATTATTATGTTGCTATTGTCACCACATTTTATGTAATTTCTGAAAATGGGTTAAACCAAGACTATATTTTGTAGGTTATTTTTAAGGGTAGAGTTAGGTTATTTTCAAGGCTGTGGTTTGAGATAAGATACGAGTTTATTAAAATGTATTATTTCCTATATTAAAGCCTAATTATGCAAATATATGTGCATATTCTCAACAGTTGTGTCACATTGGGTAAGACACTCAAGTTACTTATATTACTTAAGTCTTCCCTATTAGAAAAATAGATGATATAGACCCTACTTCAAAGATGCAGATTTGAAATACCAGAGTAAAACATTGTCTGCATACAGTATGCATTCAATCAATGCTAGTTGCTGTTATTTCCACATATATGCAACTTAGTTTTGATCTTTTGGGAAAATAATATTTTAAAGAGCAAAATATATGTACTGTTAAACTTAGAATTGCAGTTAAATATACATATTTGAAGTTAAAGAAAAATAATATTGCATTTTTAAGATGTGAAGAAAGGGCATACTTAGAAATTCATTGGTGTGGAAACTCATTTAGTGGAATAGTCAAACACAGAGAACCATTATTATTGAATACTAAATTATAACTGTGTGGGCAAAATGTCCATTTATTCAATTGTAATGTATTCTTAAAGTTTTCATAAATCAGCAAGATCTTGATGATGGCCAAAAAGATGAACTTCACATGAACTCTGTTAAATGGTTGTTTTCAAGGAAAAGGTCCACAATGAAGCATTTCTGACTCCAGATGTATTTGGAATTGTATACTGAATTTACAGAAAAGATCATTTGGAACAAATATACTTCTTAAATGATGATCTTGTGATGATGGGAGAGAAACATTTCCCATAGAGCAAAGGGGAAAGTATGTCTAGATCATTATGTGTTACTTGACCTGTATTATGAAATCCATTTTAAAATACCCTTTGTTGAGATACTAGCATAATTTTACCTAGCAAAGATGGGCACATTGTGTGTGTGTGAGTGAGTGTGTGTGTGTGTGTGTGTGTGTGTGTGTGTAAGAGAAGAAAAAGCTGGTTTTATATTAAACGTTACTTTGAAAAACTAGCTATATATTCTTCTTGAATTAGGCTGACAAAGGACTGATAAAGGACTCTAGTTTTATGGGCTGCAAGAGCCAGAGGAAGTTTTTTCCTTCCAATATGACAGCCTTTACACAGAGAGCAGAAACTCACAAGGTAAAGGTGAAATATCAGTAAATGTTATTGCTGCCTCCTGCCCTCTGCAGATAGGTTGGGAAGAAATAGGAGGATCTTGAGCCACAGCCAGAAGTAGTTAGTTCTTGCAGATCTAAGCAGGATCTCATACACTCCAATGGCAGAAATTGGGAGGAGCCATTTGGCCCCTAAGTGAACTGCATACTTTCTTGGGCAGACCAAGGAGAAGTGGAATAGAGACTCTCAAACAAGAGAGGGTCATATCCCAGGACACCAGGCTGGTCCAGAGAGTTGAATAAAAGACCTTTGGTTTTAGGATATCAGTTAGATCTTGTCCTAAGTTCTAGGTGACTGGCCAGGAGTCCTGCGGCTATACTTGCCAAACCAAGTAGCTAATCGAATCTTCTAAAATATACTGCTGAAAGCCAATTCTCTCTTGCATTTCAAACATAACATGGGCTCCTAACTAAATCTGTTGTACTGTAATCAAGTTGCCACTATCGTTTTTTTTTAATTAATGTGTATGAGCTTCAGTTAATTTCCAGAACAGCTGGTGACCAAAGACAGCAAGTTTTATTGCAAAATGGCTTTTGCTCCAACAGCCCTGGGAATCGACTGCCCAGGGGAACCCTTGATAAGATACAACCTTTTAGGACTGTTGTACAGATTGAATGAGATAAATAAATAAATAAATAAGATGAATTATGCAAGGATATAAAATAATAATCTTATCACTAATAGAGTTAACAGAATTTTCTCATCTATTTAAGGCTTTACATATTAAATGCATCCCTATTTAAGAGCTCACAAACAAGTTTCCACATCTAGCAGTTGAGCAGTGCTTTATTTCAGGTTTTATAAAATGATATAAGCTGTAAAAGTTCAGGTAATTAAAACCATTTCCACATTGATTTCTTATTAAAGTCTACTAAAATCTTATCAAAAATTTATTTTTTCTTTAAAAAATTTTTTACCTTATGGTGTGGATCTGTTTAAATAAACAATCGATATGCCTAGCTATCCTGGTAGGTAGGTTCTGTGGTTATTGCACATTAGGATGATGTGATCCCACAGATACTCAACAAAAGAACACCAGATAACTCTCCAATAAAATTTCAGATCACAAGATATACAGCAAAAATTCTCAAAATTTTTAGATAGGATTAAAAAGTCAATTTATGGAAGAATTCTAGTTAGACTAGCTTTAGTTCTCATCAGCAAGACTTTAAGAAGACTTTATCAGTATATTCAAAATTTTGTTATTGTTATTTTGAAATGACTTTTAGACTCGTCCTTTTTTTTTTAAGATTTTATTTATTTATTTGACAGTCAGAGATCTCAAGTAGGCAGAGAGGCAGGCAGAGGAGGGGGGGAAGCAGGCTCCCCACTGAGCAGACAGCCCGATGTGGGGCTCGATCCCAGGACCTCAAGATCACTACCCGAACTGAAGGCAGAGGTCCAACCCACTGAGCCACCCAGGCACCCCTAGACTAGTCCATATTAATATTAAAAATATTTAAGGAAAATTGATTTTTATTTAAGAAATCAGAATCCTATATCAAATATAACACTTTCATATTATTTCTCAAATAATTAGTTTTTTGGTAAACTAATACTTCCAGAAAGTTACTATAAACCAAGTTTTATGTGAGGAACTTTATACATATTACCTCAAAAATTGAATTAAAAGAAGAAAAAACTCAGAAATATGTACTATTATGATCCATCCTTTAAGGTTGAGCTAACAGTGACAAAAGTTCCATAAAGTGATCAGAGTCATAAAGGTAGATAGTGGTGGAAACTGGATTTAAATAAGTTACTTGAGGCCCAAACATATACTCTTAAACACTATGTCAACTCTTAAAAAGTTAAAAGTGAATCCCAGTGATACTGGAATAACTGGATATCCATATAGGTAAAAACAAACTTTGCCTTTTGAACTTTCTAACTCACATTATACATAAAAATTAATGGGATTACAGACTAAAACAATAAAGGTTCTAGAAGAAAATATAAAATATACTTGTGACTTTGGGTATGCAAGTTTTCTTCATGAGGGCATGGTAAGTACTATGCTTGAAAGAAAAAAATGGTAGAGAAAAAATATGAAATGGGTTTTTAATTTGTATTTTTTTCAAATAATATACAAATTTATAATAATGAGTATTACTCTGAGTACAGTTTTGCCATATATCTCATTGTTAGCATTTTATAAATAGCATGTAATTGAGGTTTTGACTACATACTTTATCCAGTAATTAGTAGGCTAGCTTAAAATAACAATTAGTGGTAGCTTTATTTATTTTTTTTAAAGATTTTATTTATTTATTTGACAGAGAGATCACAAGTAGGCAGAAAGGCAGGCAGAGAGAAAGGGGGAAGCAGGCTCCCTGCTGAGCAGAGAGCCTGATGCGGGGCTCGATCCCAGGACCCTGAGACCATGACCTGAGCCGAAGGCAGAGGCTTAACCCACTGAGCCACCCAGGCACCCCAGTTGTAGCTTTATTGATTGAACTTTTTCTTTTACATTAGAGATACTTTTTAAATTATTTAATTTTTAAAAATTTAACTATAGTTGACACACAATGTTACATTAGTTTCAGATGGACAGGGTTTGTTTTGTTTTGTTTTTAAAGATTATTTTAGAGTATGAGCAAGCAGAGGGGCAGAGGAAAAGGGTGAGAGAATCCTCAAGTAGACTCCCTGCTGAGCATAGAGCCCAGCTCCAGGCTCATTCCAGGATCCTGAGATATGACCTGACCTGAAATCAAGGGTTAGATGCTTACGGGACTGAGCTTCCCAGGTGCTCCAGATGGACTGGGTTTGTTAAAGTTAAGACTTCTACTCTCCAAAAGTCACCATTAAGATAGGGAAAAGGCAAGCAATAGACTGGGAGAAAATATTTGCCTATGTGTATTTGAAAAAAAAAAAAAAAAAAAAAGGAGAGTGAACAAAGGTAGAGACGGAGGGAGAGGGAGAGAATTTTAAGCAGGCTCCACACTGAAGGTGTGAGTCCCACTCAGGGCTCCATCTCACAACCCTGAGATCATGACCTGAACCAAAATCAAGAATCAGATACTTAACCAACTGAGCCACCCAGGCACCCCCTAAAAAAAAAAAAAAAAAAAAAAGAAAGAAAGAAAGAAAGAAAAAAGTTGCAAAATATATAAATAACATAAATCAATAAGAAAAAGACAAACAGCCCAATTAAAGGGGCAAAAAAAGTTGACTAGCGAGTTCACAATGAGAATATGAATGACTGGTAGGTGTTCTCCTCATGCACTCTGAATGGAAGTGTAAACTGGAGCAATGTTCTTGGAGAGCAGTGGGGCAGACTGTATCAGAAGAAGAGTTGGATATAACAGTTAATTCAAAGTTCATTCTTTTATGAACCTTACCTACAAGCATGCAGACCCGTGTGCACAAGTACTTATCTACATGACTATTTGTTGCAAAAATTTTTTTTGCAGTAATTATAAACTGGAAAGTACAGAGAACCAATCAAAGAGAGATAGGAAAAATTATTATATATATATATATATATATATATGCACATACATACACACATATATATGTATGTATGTGTGAGTGTATACACACACACACACACACTCACACACTATAGAATATGTATAATAAAAAAGGAACTCTTTACTGGTGTAGATAAACACATTTGGTATGATGTCGTTTAAGAAAACAAATACACACATGTATACACACACACACAGATACATAAGAAAGAGACAAGGATAGGGGCACCTCCATGGCTCAGTTGGTTAAGCGTCTGCCTTTGGCTCAGGTTATGATCTTGGGGTCCTGGAGATGGAGCCCCACGTCAGGCTTTCTGCTCAGGGGGGAGTCTGCTTTTCCCTTTCCCTCTTTCTCGCGTGCTCGCTCTCTCTCAAACAAACAAATAAATAAATCTAAAAAAGAGAGAGAGAGAAACAAGGATATACACCAAACTATTCACAGAAACTTCTCCTTAGAGTATTTGGAGTTTTAGACATAAAGATTTTAATATTTTACTCTATATGTATCTAGGTTGTTTCCACTAAAGTAAGAATTTATTTATATTCTTTATATTTTTTTGTTTTTTATATTTATGTATTACTTAAAATAGAAGAAAAATCATGATGGGCATGGGTGTTTAACAAGTAGATTACATCTTAGTACTTCTTAGTAGAATATAGCATCAAAAATATGGGATGGGTGTACTTAACCTCAGTGTCTAATAATCCCTAGGTATTCTTCCATCCTTTGAAATATTTATAGAGATGTATAGAAAAAATAGGTTAGTGGCTAAAAGCAGTATGTTGGGCAGCAAGAAATTTTTTTAAATATGATAATATCATCTCAATATGCTTAAAGCTAAAATTTAAGGAAAGTAAACTTTCCAGTTGTGGCAGAGAAGTCCTGAAGAGGTAAAAAGGCTTGAATAAATGGGGGAGGGAATGCACAAAAGCTGTTCTCAATATTTTCTGTAAATTATCAGAATTTTGGCAGGAACACTTTGGACTACCTTTCCAAAACTCATTTCTCAGAATTATGCATGCCTAAATTATATTCCAGAACATAGTATTTAAAAGATATTAGCTGGTATATGCATGCTCATTGCAAATGAAAGAACCATGCATTCAAATTGGGATAAAAAATGATGGCAAGATATAGAATTTTTCAAAGGTTGAGATGATGCTTCTATTGTGTTTCTGAGAAATTATAGATAATGTATTGTTATTAAATAATGTATATTTAAATTCTCACTCTTAGTTATTCTTATTATTCATTTCAATGTGAATAATTCATTTTGTCCCTAAAATTAGCATCAAACCCATAAGAAATTGAATTTCATAATTAAGTCTAAAATGAAAGGAGATTAGAGGATGAAAGTACATTTTAGAATGTATATATTTTTTAGAAAACTACAAAGAATCTGAGTAAAGCACTGCACACAAAAGAATCTTAAAAGGGGAATTTGGAACTTGATGGGGACTTAACTATAAATTAACAAATATTTCTGAATGCCAGCTCTGTTTCAGCTCTTGAGACCAAAGGTTGGTCTTTGAACTGGACTCTCATCCTAGTGAGGGGGAATGACATTCGAAAGAATAAACAAAGAAAGGTACTCCGTCCTGTTTTATAAAAAGAGCCAAGAAGAGGATCAGTGTGTGAAGTGGATGATGATCAGAGATTGGAATGGAATAGGTAATCCAGAGATGGGACTATTTGGGTTTTGGAATGATCCTGGAGTATTAAATAACATCAAAGACTGAGTACTATTCCATTGTGTGTGTGTGTGTGTGTGTGTGTTTATCTCACATCTTCTTTATCCGTTTGTCTAGTGATGGACACTTGGGTTGCTTCCATATCTTGGCTATTGTAAATAATCCTGCATTAAACATAGGAGTGTGTACATCTTTTTGAGTTATTGTTTTTGTTTCTTTGGGCAAATACCCAGTAATAGAATTACTGGATCTTAGGAATTTTTATTCTTAATTTTTTAAGGAACCTCCATACTATTTTCCGTGGTGGCTGTACCAGTTTACATTCCCACCAGCAGTGCACGAGGGGTCCTTTTTTCCCACATCTTCCCCAGAGAGGCAGGAGGTGGGAGAATCAGCCAATGGGTAAAGGGAATTAGGAGTTACAGGCTTCCAGTTATAAGCATGAATAATTGGGGGGGAATAAAAGGTGTATCACAGAGAACATAGAGGTACTGTAGAAGATTTGTATAGTGACAGATGGTAGCTGCAGTTCTGAGCATAACATAACACACAGACTTGTGGAATCACTACATTGTACACCTGAAACTAAGGTAAACTTGTGTATCAACTCTAGTTCAATTAAAAAAAAAAGTATCAATTCAGTTTGGCTGGAATTCGATAAAGTAGTTAGATGCCAAACCATACAGGGCATTTAACATACTGGTAAAGAGTTTGGGTTTTATTCTAGTGTGATGGGAAGACATTGGAGGTTTTATGAGGAGGGGAGAGGCATGACTCAATTTGCATTTTAAAAATATCACTTTTGCTACTATTTAGAGAATAGATACAGGTCAAGACTAAAGACAAATCTTTTTGGAGTCATCCAAATGAGAGAGATGGTAGATAGGACCAAGGTTAGGAGAAGCACAAGTCCCAGCTTGCTGGGGAGAGTCTGAGTTTGTACCTGTTGTTAACACATCATTTTCAGTAGCATTTCCTTTCACTGGCAAAGATAGTAAATTATATGATCACCTAACAAAGAGAGTACCAGTGACGGTCCTGTGAAGTGGCCAGTGTCTGAGTATATTCTAGTGTCTGAGTATATTCTGAAGGTAGAGCCAAGAAGACTGATGGATTATGCGTAAGGTGGAGAGAAAAAGAAATCACGCATGATGGCAAGGTTGGAGGGTTGAGGAACCAGATTTAATGGTGGTCCTATTGAAGGAGAAGGGTTGGGGAAGGAGCCATTGAGAGAAGTAAAGGGGGTTTGTGTGTATCTTAGGTTTGAAGCCATTCCTGCAATTAGGGTTTGTGTGCCAGTGATTTGCTAAGGAAGTACTTCCAAGAGAGGCTAATGAGAGAGTGGGAGAAGTCGGAAAGGGACAGAGAGAAAACCAAGTAAGGATGACATGGTGGTGTATGTCCCAAACTATGCCTGATCTGGTAGGAGCTCTGGAGCACACATTACATCTCAGGACTTTTCCTGTCTTAAGACCGTTTGGGTATGAACTGCTGGAGTCAGGGGAGAGGAACAGAAACTCCCAGGCACTACAGATTCCTTATGTCTTCTAGGCCACTCCAGTAGCCCAAGGGTTATCGCCCCCCCCACTTTTTTTTTTTGTTTTGTTTTGTTTTTTTTTTGTTTTTAAGATTTTACTTATTTATTTGACAGAGAGAGATCATAAGTAGGCAGAGCAGCAGGCAGAGTGAGAGGGAGAAGCAGGCTCCCTGCTGAACAGAAAGCCCAATGCGGGGCTTGATCCCAGGACCTTGAGGTCAGGACCCAAGCATGCTATGAACTGGATTTTGCTTTCCCAACTGAAAATCCTATGTTGTAACCCTAACCCCTAATGTGATGGCATTTGAAGATGAGGCCTTGGGGAGATAAATAGTGTTAGATGAGTTCTTTAGAATAGAGCCATCATCATGGGATTAGTGGCTTTACATGAGTAAGAGATTACTCTCTTGGCTCTCAGAGGACACAGAGAAAAGGCAGCTATCTATAAACCAAAAAGAGGGTCTTCACTAGGAACCAAATCAGAGGACATCTTGATCTTAAACTTTCCAACCACTGGAAGTGAGAAAATAAATTTATGTTCTTTAAACCACCTAATTGCTAGTATTTTGATATAGCAGCCTTAGTAGACGAAGACATAAAGTTACAGGTACAGTTCATTAGACTCAAAGCATGTGGAAGCTGCAGGATAGGCAGGGAAAACAGGAAGAGGAATTTCAGGGGCACTGGATAGAGCACTAAGTACAGTGGACTGTTCTGTCTGCTACAGGGCTTAAAGTCAAGAGTTCACTGGAGCCTGCCCTGAAGCATATTAGATCATGACATCAAATAAGTAGGCAGTTGGATATTTATAAGACTCAAGTTAGGAGAGAGGTCAGGAATGAAGATAGAAGGGTCTGAGTCAAATAGAAGGCATTTTAAAGACTAGACTAGCTGTGGTCATGTAGGGAATGAGTGTAGTCAGAGAAGAGAGGTGCAGTGCGCTGCTAGCTTACTGAGTAAGGAAGTCTGGACGTTCATCCGTGCCCTGGAGGAGTCTTAATCTTATCTGAAAAATAAGAGTAGGTCAAGATAGAATGGCTCTCAAGGAATAGCATCTGTGGTAGATCTTCACAGTCTGCTAATATGTGTGGTTGTTTTATCTTCTGTCATGATTCATTTTTACATCTCTGCTTTCTGCCCCTTTGCATGAGAAAAGGTATACTCAGCATCATTTTTTCCTCCCCTAAATGCAGAAATATCAGAAAAATCACACCAATTTAGCAATAGGTAATTTTAGGCCAAAGATATAAATATATGGTGCTATGATGTCTTTGAAAGTCCCTTGGGTTTTCAAATACAAAGTCAGTTATAAAATTCTCATGCAAAATGAATTTGAGCAATTCTGAATAAAACAAACAAAATCCAAGCAAGCAGATCCCATGCCTTTGAAGGCAGGGTATTGTTTACTAAATAAAATAAACAGGCAGTTAAAAGCCCAAAAGAGTTGGGATTTTTCTATTGGAGGGATTAACTCTTAAGTAGCCTGTAATCCTCTCCCTTTTTAAAATAAGTCTTTATTATTATAACTCTTGGCTTTGAAGAAGACAAACAAAGTCTCTGGGCCAACCTCTAAGACTCATTTCATCTTCCTATGGAGTCAACTAACTTTTGCTTGAATGCTAATTATAGGAAACTTAGCTCAAGTCACACTTCCCTTGTCAGTGATAGAAAATCCTTTCTTATAGGAGACACCTAAGTCTTCCTTCCTTTGTCCCACCTTCTTTAGTGGAGTCTGGACTGTAGAACTCCACTATGTTTTTTATTTTTCCTTTTGTCTTTAATTCATCAG
Source organism: Mustela nigripes (assembly GCF_022355385.1). Lineage (NCBI taxonomy): Eukaryota > Metazoa > Chordata > Mammalia > Carnivora > Mustelidae > Mustela > Mustela nigripes. Next base: position 148,785,321 of record NC_081558.1, on the reverse strand, counting down.
CACATTCATTCAGATAGGGATTAGAGGGTGTGGGAGAATAACGTTGGTAGCCTTAGCTAACTTCTATGGCCTTTTCTAATTTATTTACTATATTAGTCCTTATGACACTACGATTATACTGTCACTCTACCTGCTCTATTTCTATGCCCAGAGGTGCCAAGAAACTTGCCCCAGGTCCTTGAGCGAGAGCTTCCTAAAGCCACACTTCAATAACCACACTTCAGGTGATGGAACCAGAGTTCCAACCCCAGCATTATGGCTCTGGAGTTCAACTTTGTATCCACCATGATACACTGGCCCTCTGAGGCAGGGTAGTAATGCTGTCCTAGAAGCTTGCCCCTCTACCCTTGCTCAACTGAGGCCTCACAGAATAACTTTACCTCACAACAGCTAAGGCCACTTGTGGTGGTCTTTTATGTGCTCAGCTTCAAAGGGCTCAAGCCATTGGCTTTCAGAACACAGGAAATTTATGAGGCAGCTTATAGTCTCCATGCTAGAAACTGATGAAATTCTATTAATCTCCCCTCCACTAATTTGATTTGGTGTGTTCCTTTCATAGAAGACACCATCTCATCATAAATCTGACAGGCCTTGTGCTCATGCTGCATTGCTTTTATTATTATTGTATTACAGGGATTCAGTAACTTGGATTTAGGATTACAGGCATAACTGCCAGAAAAATTTATAGCAGGCTGCCAACCTCACATTTTTATGGCTTGGCTTGTTGCACAGTTTCTTTTAAAAATCTTAACACTTATCCCTTGACTTCAGTTTAAAAATACAATTTGTGTTCTTTCTATCTATAAAAACTGTTTGTATTCTGAGATAACTAAAGCAACGCTTAGTTCTTTGTATTTTTGTATCTTCAGTGTAGAATTGGAAATACTCTTAATGGGAACATTTCCTAGGCCAGTCAATAGCAATTAGCCATTACTCTTAATTTGTTGGCATTTTATTATTGCATCTTTAAAAATGCACTTTGAGGACATGCAATGTCACTTCAAATAAAATTCAAGCATAATCTGAATACTTGTAATGTGACTCTTAATTAGTTTTGAAAAAAAGGCAAAGCTTGTTCATTATTATGCTGAAGACGACATCTAATTTTTTAAAAGGACAAAGATAATTATTAATTATATGCTTGGAATTCTATTTTTAGGCAAAAAGTATGAGATGTAAGGTAATTACCTAAATTAATTAATTTTCATATTAATGATGGGACTAAGTAGGCTCTATTCATATGCCACTCAGTATAATAAGTGGTTTACTTGTATTATCTCATTAAAATGTGTCAACAATCTTACAAGGGAATTAAATGGTTTAAAATAATGCAAAATACAATGCACTACCTTAGATTTCCCAGAACACAGTTTGTATGATATGTCTAAAACTCCTACATAATGTAGGGTTAGCTGTGAGACTTTTGTTCCCGGATCTGTGTTTTCGGCTCTAGTAATATATCAGGGACATTTGGGCCAATTTGTGGAGACAGAGAGCTATATTTTTCCTATGGGATAATACTTTATTTCTGTAAATATTAGGCACACCTCTGGGTGTGCCTGAAACATTCCAGCGCTGATGGGCAGGGGTGTGCCTACAGGCTCTGTCCACTTCTGCATTTGTCAGGCTACTTCATCCTTTTAAGATTATTTATTTGAGTTTTGATAAGGAAATAAAACAAGAGTATGGGATGAAGAGGGTGGAGGGTTTTTTTTTTTTTTTTCCCAACTGTTCATTTTTCCGTGTTTAGTAGTGTTAGAGCTCTCTTTGGACAGGCCTCTCTCTCACCTGTTTTATGCTGGAGGCTGGAGGAGAGATCTCTCAAGTCTCTGCTTGGACCCTGGAGATTGCTGTGGATGCTTCACCAGCAGGGGGCTGAGAAACCAGTGGGGGAGGGGAGTAATACCTACAATGCTCTCTTGAGCAGAAAATAAAAGGACTTTAATGAAAAACATTTCTGATAAATGCTAATCTTTTAAAGACCTGAACTTTTTGCTCACTTTCCCAGTGATTTAAATGAAGGAACGACAACAACAAAAGAAGGAATCAAGGATGGTCAGAAGATTGGGGTCCTATTAGTTACCCCAGTGGAGATACTTACTAGTTAGTGAGATCCAGATGTCTGGATTTAGAGGAGAAGTCAGGGCTGGCTGGCTTATTAAATGTGTCAATGCAGATATATTTTCTTTTGACTATGCATATATTTATTTAAATATATTAGCACAAGGGCCAAGAGTATACATTCTCATGCTTATAAAAATAGTTGCCTCCAGAGGATTTGAATCTGGGGCTGGGTCAACAGGGGCTGTAGCATTTTTATAATGTTTGAATCTTTTCAGCTGAGAATGTATTAATGAATGCTGTGCAATATTAAAAATTAATATTTTTAGAAAAGAATAAAATGTGCTAAGTCAGCCACATGGTGGGGTCAGGCTCTGATGAAAAAGGAAGTTGTCAGATGTCAGTGGAAAAGATAATTATCTGTTCTCTTCAAAGTGGGTGGGATGGGCTGACCATGACTATATTATTACTTTCCTTCTGATATTACCTTATAAATATTTACTTATTAAGAAATTACCAATATTCCTACCTTGGTGAAGATAAGGCTCAAGATAAAACTCATTGCACCCTCTCTACTGGTTATCTACTATCCCC